>NW_021859140.1:0-968 GCF_006229205.1 Suricata suricatta
CGACGGCGACCGGGCCGGGATCGCGGGGCTGTGGGCTCAGCGGCGCGGCCGCGCCCGGACCTGCCCGCCTCCAGCCGGCGAGGAGGAGACTGAGGAGGGAGAGGGGGAGGAGGAGGGAGGGGGGAGGCGGGCCAGGACGTGAGGGGAGGAGGGCGGGCGGGGGGAGCGGACCACCGGCCGAGAGGGGGCGCGGAGGCTGCGCGCGGCGGCTCCCGGGTAAAGTTTCCGTCGTCCTCCCGGGGCCGGAGACGTGCCCAAGCCCGGGGCGGGGGCCCGCAGTCTCTGCGTGCGACTGGGGGATCCTGGCACCGGCTGCTTTCAGGACTCAGACGCGCCAACCTCCTCCCCCACCCCCACCCGCGTCCCCAGTCCGGGTGCCCCACCGTCTGCCAGGATGGGGACGCGCGCCCAGGGGCTCCGGGCACCCCGCTCGCGCCTGGTTAACTCCATCGTCCCCGCCCCGCCTCGCAGTTTGGAAATCACAAATCCTTATCAGCCTGCCCCCCGCGGACCGGCAAGCGTCCAGCAGGGAGCCCAGGCGTCGCGGCGCGCCCCGCTGGGGAGAGGGAAGGACCCTGACGCCCCCGGCCCAGGCGAAGCCGCTGTGCTGCCTCCACATGCGGCCCGGAACGCGCAGCGGACCGCGGCCGAGGGTCTCGGCCCGGGTGGGTGGAGGACAGTCCCGCGGACCGGTCGTGAACAGTCAGCGCAACCGAGGTGCCTGACGCGACCGTGCCCGGTGCCCTGGCAGGGGCTCTGCCCCAAGTGGGCCAAGGTGGCCGCCGACCCCGCAGCAGGTGCCAGGAGAGGGGTTGGGAAGGGCCGCTTCGGGCGCCGCACCCCGGGTCTGCAGTGAGGAGAGGGCGCCCGCTCCCCAGAAACGCACCGGCCCTCCCTGCGCGGTGTTGACACGGAGGCCCCCCCCCCCCCCCCCCCCCCCCCCCCCCCCCCCCCCCCCCCCCCCCCCC
>NW_021859141.1:0-968 GCF_006229205.1 Suricata suricatta
GGGGGTGGGGCAGGAAACAGAGGAAAATGGGTGATGGGCACTGAGGAGGGTACTTGTTGGAATGAGCACTGGGTTTTGTGTGTAAGCGACAAATCACGGGAATCTCCGCCCAAAACCAAGAGAACAAAGTATTCCTGTATTTTAGGGTACTTGACAATAACTTAAATAAATAAATAAATAAATAAATAAATAAATAAATAAATAAACATTTAGAAATTATGTTTGAACTGAAAAAATGATTAAAATAAGGTGTATTATTCATAAAATTAAAAAAATAATTTTAACAGATGAAACTTCAAACACAATCAATAGGCTCCTGAGTGGCTCAGTCGGTTAAGCATCCAACTCGGCTCAGGTCATGATCTCAGAGTCTGTGAGTCTGAGCCCCGCATTGGGCTCTGTGCTGACAGCTCAGAGCCTGGAGCTGCTTCAGATTCTGTGTCCTTTTCTCTTTCTTCCTCTTCTCCGCCTGTGCTCTGTCTCTGTCTCGCAAAAATAAATAAAAATTGGAAAAAACGTTTTAATGACAATCAAGATATGAAACACATGTATGATCCCTAAAGGCTCCTGTGTCCAGTCCGTGTCTCTCCCAGCCCTGGGCACACGCTGACTGGCATTTCGTCACTAGAGTGACATTTATATATTGCATGTACAGCATGTAAATACTATAGAGAGAGAATTTCCTAGAACTGTATGTAAATCGAATTCTACAGTGTGTCCTGGAATTGCATAGTAATGGAATGCTATAGTAAATATTGGACATACCCTTGTCCCCAGCATACTCTTTTGAGATTCACTCACATTGTTGTATATATCGGTAGCTCGTTTTAAAATTGATGAGTCATACACATGGGTATACCACATTTTGTTTACCCTGGTGACAGACATTTCTTGTCTTGTCTTTCTTTTTTCTTCTTTTAATATTTTATTAATTTTTTAAAGTTACATCCACATTAGCAGATAGTGCA
>NW_021859142.1:0-1917 GCF_006229205.1 Suricata suricatta
GGCAGAGCCCTAAGTGTTGTGTGCAGCTAGAACTCGTTAGTTTGTGGGGCCAGAAAACCCAGCTCTGGTCAGCTGCACACAAAATAGATGACTTCAGAGTCCAGCTGCTCCACAGTCCAGGGCCAGAATGGCCTCTTCAAGGCTGGCTTCAGACCCAGTAGCGGTGTTGGGCCTCACCTCTCTCTCTGGGTCACTGTTCGTTTCTGCTCTGGGGTCAGCGCCACTTCTCAGGCTCCCCTCAGGGCTGCAGCAGCATCTCCAGACTGCTCACTCTTGGCTTCATGTCCACAGGAGGTCTCCTGCCTTTGTCCTGGGGTCCCGGTGGTGGAATGTCAGAGGGAGTGTGGGTGTCCCTGCTGTAGGAGTCGGTGTGTCATTCACCACATGGTCTATTTATGCCTGTGCGGTCAGCAGCAGTGTCCAGACAGGAGCTGCCTCCTCAGGCAGGGTGGTGGAGTGCCGGTGATGGGGACCGCATTCCCGTCCGAGACAAATTGAACAGGAAGCATGAGGATTAAGCCTCTGTTATTTTGTTATTTTATTTTTTAACGTTTATTCATGTCTGAGAGAGAGACAGAGTGCAAGTGGGGGAGGAGCAGAGAGAGAGGGAGACACAGAATCTGAAGCAGCTCCAGGATCCGAATTGTCAGCACGGAGCCCAACATGGGGCTTGAACCCATGAACTGTGAGATCATGACTTAAACCGAAGTTGGACACTTAACCGACTGAGCCACTCAGGAGCCTCATCCTCTGTTGTTTTAAACTGGAGATCTGGGGATTTTTGGGTTACTCCTGCATAAACTAGCAGTACAGACATAATACGGGTCCGCTGAGAGCCTGGGTCCGGCATCTCTGTGTCCTGCTGCTCCCACCGAGCTGCGTCCACACGTGGCCCCAGTAAATACGTGTTGCCTGGTGGCCGCCCACTGGCTGCCTGGCCGCGGAGCTGGCCTCTTTCTCGGTGGAGTCCCTCCAGCTCTTGCCTCCCGGCTCCAGCCCGAGGTTCCTGCAGGGTCCCCGCGTGTCCCAGGGGCTCGGGGAGCTCCGGCTCATCCTGCTGCGCGTGGGAAGGAGCCTGGCTCCCATCAGCCCCCCCGGGCGTGTGGTGAGACCCGCCTGGAGAACGTCGCCGGGGCGGTGGCCTCGCGGGGACACAGGAAGGAGACAGATGCCCGTCACCAGTTTTCATATTTCGTCCGTCTCTACAATCCTGGAAGAAATCGGGCACTGGCTGCTGGAATGTTCCCTGAGGTCAGAGAGGGCCAGGCCTCCAGTGTGGCATTTGCTCAGCTGCGGACCCACCTGGAGTCCCATCAGGCAGGAGGCTCCACTGTCAGGAACCGGCTCCTGGGACGCGGTCCTGAAGGAGGCCTGTGTCACCTGACCCATGTCCGTCCCCCCTCCCCCACGGGCCCTGGTTCCTGGAGGTCAGTGCCGTCATATATTCGCACGTGGGCGGATTCTGTCCTTGGGTCCTGCTCTGGGGGACCCGTGTGTGTCCAGGGCCGGCAGGGGTGGAATGAGGCGGGTCGTCTTGGGGAAGCGCTTGCTGAGAAGCCGGCCTCTGCCAGAGGGGCCCTCTCGCGGCAGGTGGAGGTGGCTGACCTGCTCTGTGGGCTCGGGTCTGTGTGCTTGGGATTAACGCCCGTAAGCACTCCTGCCACATCCCATTCCCGCTGGTTTCGGTGGATTTGCTGCTGGTTTCGGTGCTGGAAATTGCTGGGCTGCGGGGAAGCCTGATAAGCAGAATTTCACAGGCGACTGGAGTGTGCTCTGCCGCCTGCGTGGGCGTCTGTGATTTTACGAAGGCGAGTGTGCCCTCTTGGGGCCCAGGGGTGGAGGGCGGCGGTGGCTGCCGGGATGGAAGGGGCCGGCTCAGGTGGGAGGAGGCCGCGGTCCTCCACAGACAGCGGCCCC
>NW_021859143.1:0-968 GCF_006229205.1 Suricata suricatta
AGAAGTTGGGGTTTTGATTTTTTACTTTGCTTTTCTGTTTGGAGTGTCATTGTAACCACTGTATTGTAAATGACGGAAAATAATTGCATATGTTAAAAAAAATAAATAAGTAAACAACAAAAAATAAATAAATAAATACATGGTCTGATAATTCCAACATCCTGTCGTGTCTGGGTCTGACTCTGATCATTGCTCTCTCTTCAAACTATGCTTTTTGCCTTTTAGCATCCCTTCTAATTTGGGGTTGAGGGGTGGACATGATGTACAGCGCCGTGGGAAGGTATGGGAGGGAGGAAAAGCATTTTGGGGCCTGTGATTAGATCCTGTAGGGAGTCTGTGTCCCTGCACTGGGAACGTCGTACGTGTTTCTCATATTTTTTTTTAATTTTTAACCCCCTTAGGTGGTACAAGATGGCTGGGGCTCAGTACTTTCCTTCTCCTGGTCAGTTAGGCTCTGTTAATAACTCAGTAGACTAGGCTTTTATAAAATAGCTTCTCTCGACAAAAGGCTTTATTAGGATGAACAGAATGTTCTACCACATTTCAAAGTGGTTACTTTTCCCCTCCCTCTGCCAAAAGCCTTGGGGGCGGTGCATTATTTTTTCTCTGATTTTCACTGTGAGAACCTGGTTGAACTCCTAGAGAGAAAACTCACAAAAGTGTAAAGGCCACCCTAGACTGAGCCCCCTGGAATCTTTACCTCACAGACTTAGCTACGTTGAACCTCCAGCAATTTATCAATTCTGGCTCTGGTTGCCTGTGCTGGCACTGGTTCCTATGGAAGGTTCTGCTCCTCAAAGCTGTGGTTCTCTGTATCTGTCTGCTTGTCTCTCCAATTTTAAGGGCAAAATTTTGTGACCTTACTCCTCTAACAGATCTTAGAATCTTGTTGTTAGGATGAAGTGATGATTTCCAAGCTCTTTACATTCTAGACCAGGGAACTTCTTTTTTAACAAAATAGCCATCAC
>NW_021859144.1:0-968 GCF_006229205.1 Suricata suricatta
GAGAGCGCTGCTTGTGGGAGAAGGGACGGAGGGCCGAGCTCCTCTCACCAGCGGCAGGGCACGTGCGAATCATTGCTATCAAAGGCACATCGACTGAACGCAAGGTGAGAATGACATTTGCACACGTGCTTTGAACCTCTGCCTGGCAGACACTGAGGGGCATCCATATCGAGTGGGGGTCTCGTTCCGTGCCGGTCTGGGGTGGGGCCCGGGGATCTGCATTGTCACCTGCTCCCAGGCGGTGCCCACGCTGCTGGTTCAGGAATTACTCACTCTGCACAACCAGCCTCGAAGACAAAGTGGCATCTGACAATTTACCTTCCAGGGAGTAGTTCTTTCCCTCTGAAGCAGCGGGCATTACATGCTTTTGAGGGTGCGGGCAAGAAAAGACGAACCCTCGGGGACAAGGGGACCAGCAGAAGACATCCGTGGCGGAGAGGAGTGGGAGTGCAGAAGCCGCCCCCACTTCAAGCCCAGAAAGACGCAGCTGGCTTAAAGCCCCAGCGGCTCCTGACAGCTGTGACAAATGAGCCGTCGGACGCAGAGCGCAGCTGCTCAGCCCGGCTGCAAACAAGCACGGAGTCAGGTACCTGTTTGTCTGAAGCTTTATAAATGAGCTGGGTGACATTAGTATTAGTTCTGCTTCTATTTCAGGGCTCAGCAGCAGCAGCTTCTCGAATACCTGGAACGGAGGGCGAGTTCTGTTTCCCATCGTGCTCCTGGGGTCACAGCCGGGTACCCATTCCCCTCCCCTCCAGGCAGGGAGACCCACCAACGGGCCAGGACACGAGGGTCACTGTTGCCAGCACCTGTCAGGCGTCTGGTGATGGGAGGGGAGGGCTGACGTTTGAGAGAGGCCTAAGGTGTGCCGACAGCAAGCAGGCAGGCTCACGTTTGTGTGCCCCGACAGCATGTGTTTCACGGAGCCGATGAATTCCCGGTGGTGGGGACAGCTCTGTGGGCATGGA
>NW_021859145.1:0-968 GCF_006229205.1 Suricata suricatta
AAACTTCCAAAAATGTGGAGGTTAAAAACCACCCTATTAAAGAATGATTGCGTTAATCAGGCAATTAGAGAAGAAATTAAAAAATATACGGAAACCAACAAAAACGAAAATACAACAATCCAAAATCTCTGGGATGCAGCAAAGGCAGTCCTAAGAGGAAAGTATATTGCAATCTAGGCCAATCTCAACAAACTAGAAAGAGTGCAAAATCAAAAACTATCAGAGAACCTACTGGAACTACAAAGGAAGCAGCAAGAGCACCCCGAACCCAGCAGAAGAAAAGAAATAATAGAGATCAGGGCAGAAATAAACAATATAGAATCCAAAAGAACAGTCGAGCAGATTAATGAAACCAAGAGTTGGTTCTTTGAAAAAATAAACAAAATCGATAAACCTCTAGCCAGGCTCCTCAGAAAAAAAAAGAGAGAGCACTCAGATAGACAAAATCATGAACAAAGAAGGATCTATTACAACCAATCCCTTAGAAATACAAGCAATCATCAGAGATTACTATGAAAAATTATATGCCAGAAAACTGGACAACACAGAAGAAATGGACAAATTCCTAAATACACATGCACTACCGAAATTCAAGCCGGAAGAGATAGAAAGCATGAATAGACCAATAACCAGTGAAGAAATTGAATTGGTTATCAAAAATCTCCCAACAAATAAGAGCCCAGGGCCAGATGGCTTCCCAAAGGAATTTTACCAGACATTTAAAGCAGAGCTAATACCCATTCTTCTCAAATTATTCCAAAAAATAGAAATAGAAGGAAAGCTTCCAAACTCATTCTACAAAGCCAGCATCACCTTGATACCCAAACCAGACAGGGACCCAGCCAAAAAAGAGAACTACAGACCAATATCCTTAATGAATACAGATGCAAAAATACTCAACAAGATACTAGCAAATCGAATTCAACAGCATATAAAAAGAATTATCCATCATGATCAAGTGGGATTCA
>NW_021859146.1:0-968 GCF_006229205.1 Suricata suricatta
TCCCTGCACCTGGAGCAGGACCCTCCCCCCTGCCTCCCCCGTCTGTCCCTGCACCTGGAGCAGGACCTGCCCCTGCCTCCCCTGTCTGTCCCTGCACCTGGAGCAGGACCTGCCCCTGCCTCCCCAATCTGTCCCTGCACCTGGAGCAGCACCCCTCCCCCCTGCCTCCCCCATCGGTCCCTGCACCTGGAGCAGCACCTCTCCCCCCTCCCTCCCCCATCGGTCCCTGCACCTGGAGCAGCACCCCTCTGCCTTTATCATCTCAGGCCCTGGAGCAAGGCAACTCATGGAAATTGTTCAAACTAGCCAGTCCTAAACTGTTTAAGTGCCCTGCTGTCTGTCCCATGGAAAGCCCAGCAATGGCCACGGTCTGAGTCTTCCCCTGCCTCCTGGCCATCCTGGTGCCTCCCCATGTTGTGCCTCCGTCTCCAGGACCCAGGGGTGTAACAACCCTGGTTCTCCGGAGCCCCTGCCCCGGGACCTGACTGACCTTGTCATAAAAGAACACAGGACAGCAGAAGCTTTTTATCTTGATGAGGTCCCAGTAGTTCATTTTTGTTCTTGATTCCCTGGCCTCTGAGGATGTGTCCAGGAAGAAATTGCTGCGATTGAGGTCTAGGAGGCTATTTCCTGCTTTTTCCTCAAGGGTTTTTATGGTTTCCTGTCTCACATTCAGATCCTTTATCCATTTTGAGTTGATTGTTGTGAATGGTGTCAGAAAGTGGTCTAATTTCATTTTTCTACATGTTGCTGTCCAGCTCTCCCAACACCACCTGTTGAAGAGGCTGTCTTTTTTCCATTGGACACTCTTTCCTGCTTTGTCAAAGATTAATTGGCCATATACTTGTGCGTCCAGGTCTGGGTTCTCTATTCTATTCCATTGGTCCATGTGTCTGTTTTTGTGCCAATACCATACTGTCTTGATGATGACAGCTTTGTAGTAGAGGCTAAAGTCTGGGATTGTGATG
>NW_021859147.1:0-968 GCF_006229205.1 Suricata suricatta
ACTACCTGGAGGTCATGTCAGATCCCACGGATTCAGGGCTCAGTCGTGCAAGATTGTCCTCACCCCCCACCCCCACGCCCCAACTTCGTCACCAGTTAGTTCAGGTTGTCACTCGGGCCTCTGAATGGCTATAGTTGGGAAGTTGCAACAATCCCTTCCTTGGGTTTGATTGATTGGCTAGAACAGCTCCTAGAATTCAAAGAATTATTGTACTTACTAGATACCAGCTTACTATAAAAGGATATAACTCCGGAATAGCCTGGTGGGAGAGATGCATAGGGCCAACTACGGGGAAAGGGTGGATGGCTTCCACGCTATCTCCAGGCACACTACTCCCCTGGCACCTCCACATGTTCGCCAGTGGTGTAGCTCTCCAAATCCTCTCCTTTTGGGTTCTCATGGAGGCATCATTACTCAGGCATAGTTGATTAAACCCTCTGCCATTGGTGACTAAACTCAATCTTCAGGGGCACCTGGGTGGCTTAGTCGGTTAAGCCTCCAACTTCAGCTCAGGTCAGATCTCACGTTTGTGGATTCGAGCCCCTCATCGGGCTCTGTGCTGAGAGCTAGCTCGGAGCCTGGAACCTGCTTCAGATTCTGTGTCTCCTTCTCTCTCTGCCCCTCCCCCTCATGCTCTGTCTCTGTCTGTATCAAAAATAAATAAAACATTTAAAAAAATTTAAAAAAAACTCAATCTTCCACCTCTCCCCTTCTAGGAGATGGAGGGGGTGGTGATGCAATGGGAGTGAAAATTATAACTCTCTCATTGCTTGTGGGCTCCTGGGCCACCAGCCCCCTTCCATTGATACTTTCCCTGAGTTGTGTCATTAACTTAACAAAAGCTACCTCTATTGCTCTCCTCACAGGAAACTCCAAGGGTTTTGGGAGCTCAGTGCCAGGAGGAGGCAAAAGAGCTAATATGCATTTCTTACTATAAATCACAGCTTTACAGTGATCAGATCTAGAGT
>NW_021859148.1:0-968 GCF_006229205.1 Suricata suricatta
ATTATTATTGAGAGAAGAAATTTTTGTTTTATTTTTTCAAGGTTTTATTTAAATTCAGTTTCTTGGGAAGGGGAGCAGCAAGATGGCGGAGAACTAAGGAGCCCTATTACCTCCGTCCACCCACAATTATCAAACTGAGAAGAATTAAAAAGCCATAGCTCTCTGATCTCTAAGAACAGAGGTGTGCAAACAGACCCCTTATTGACAGCAGTCTCATGGTTCCCTGAGTGAGTGAGTGTGAGCTGGGACCGGAGTCTTTCCGGGAGGGAGCACCAGGCTGGGAGACAAGGAGCCCAGAGGCTTGGCGCTGGGCCTGCTGAAACCCACGTGTCCGCAGGCGACCAGCTCCTCAGACAGCCTAGCGAGTGGAGTGGCTGTGAGACCAGAGACAGTTCCCTGACAGCTGCCCGCCTGCGGGGCAGCCAGATATCCAGAGGTGCACGGAACTTCACAGCCTCGCGCAGCACCACTGAAGGCGGCAGAGAGACCAGGGGAAGAGAAGTAGAGACTGAATCACTCAAAGCCTAATCCCTGCAGAGGAGAGATTCAGCCCAGGACAGAGGGCCACTGAGCACAGAGAGACAGATCCATCCCATCAACAGGGGTGTTCCCCCTTGGGCCTGGCAGCTCTTCGACTGCAGGCAGAGCCAGGGAGAACTCTGACTTCACATTCCCCCTATTCGATCCTGGCCAGAAAGCCCCCACTTGCAGGAGATTTTAATTGTGGTGGCAAAATTGAGTGCACGGGCAAGGACTTAGAAACTGGGCAGAACTTAAAAAAGAGAAACAATTAGACCCTCCTGAGGCACAAGGAGATTGGACTCAAGAAAGTGGCTGGCAACGCATGGTCTGAGGGGAGCTTGGGGCACCGCCATTCTACTCCCTGCAACCACCAAGGCAGGGACTCAGAGAGCAGCTCCTGAGACCTGACCCACCTACACCAAGACATGCCCTTCTGTGCTGGAGAG
>NW_021859149.1:0-968 GCF_006229205.1 Suricata suricatta
GCCCCCTTTTCCGGATCCACTGAGCAGGTCTTGATCACAAGCAACATCTCCCTCCATAAAATATTAACTTCCAGAGAAAAGACAGAGTTCAGCCCCCTGTTTGGCTCTCTTGAAGAGAGAGCTGAAACCATCCCCCCATCCCAGCTGTGTGGTGTTTGAGGGAGGACTGGGGGAGCCTGGGGGTGGGGGCGGGGGTACCGGGGAGCAAGGCTGTGACCAATAATGTGGTTGCCCAGTGTTGCCTCATTTGTAAAGGAAACTCAGCAATCAAAGAGCTTCTCTCTGCTCATCCTTCCTGCTGCTTCTCTTCCTTCCTCTCTGGAACTCCAGCCCCCTTACAGCTTTCTCTTCCCCCCAGTCTGGCAGGGCTGGGCCTGGCTCCCAATGTCTCTAGATCCCTACTTGGGTGCGTTTTCAGATTCCTCCTCTCCTTCACTCGCTCAGTGCCATCCGCTGTCCAAATGCACCCAGCCTTCCTGCATCCTGCCTCTCATGCCCATGTGTCCCTTTTCATTCTGTGGTCAGGAGATGGTCCTGGGCTCCTGCCTCAGCTCTTGATCACCCACCTGCCTCTCTCGACCCCAAAGAACTCTCTGGAAACCACAGAGCTGACGGCGGTTCCATGGCTTCTTTCTTTGCCCCTCCACTCTTCTCTCCAAGCTCTTTCCCCCGAGGAATCTCATCCCCCATCCTCCTTAGGGTTGAACGCTCTCTTGTTGGGAGCCATCTGAAATCAACAGCTGAGTGAAAATTCCTGGTGAGGGTATGGCAAGTTTGCATGGTGTCTTGCCACCAGGCAGCGACCAATACCTACCCTCTTGTAACTTTCATTTCTGCTTGGGCACCAAACCTCGGAGTGCTTTGCTGATTAGTGTCAGGAGCGGCCTGTCCCCCTGCCCTGTCCCTGAGGTGTGATTGCACTTCGTCAGGGAAAAGATGAGTCAACTAGATACAGCCTAATGCGATTA
>NW_021859150.1:0-968 GCF_006229205.1 Suricata suricatta
GCAGGAGGACATAATTTTTATTCAGCTACTTCAAATTCTTTCTGAAACTAGAAAGGACCTATTAGCAAAGTGAATAAATATATTTAAAATATCTCTGTTAGGAAGCTAAAGGTCAAATTTCAGCCACTCCATACTAAGGTTTCCAGATTTAATAATAAAAATACATGATGTCCAGTCAAATTTGAATTTTTCATATAAACGATGCATATATTCTTAGTATGAGTATGTCTTATGCAATATTTGAAATATAATTATACTAAAGGCTTATTTGCTGTCTATCTGATATTTAAATTAACTGAATGTCCTGTGTTTTATTTTGCAACCTTACTCCATACACACCTCAGTTTTTTCAACTTTTTAATTAAATTGTGACCAAGAGGCATAAGACACAGTGTTAAAGCACCATATTTGAGTTGATGAAAAGGGACAGGATACGCTCTTGGTTAATAATGAAGGAGAACAAGATACATTTTTCTTCTTAGTAATTTTTTAAGCTAAGTTTCCAGATGGACACATTACATCTTCATTTTGTACATGTTGCCAGCTTGCCCCATTTTACCAACTTATTTCATCCCTGGAAACACGGTGAGCAATGGCTGCAATGTAAGGGTTTCCCAGGAGCTTACAGAGTAATGTCAGCACCACAGAGCTGGCTGTGAAGTTCTACTGAAATGCTGTGAAACTGGCACTGAGCGTTCACAAAAGAGAAAACCAGCAGCACTTCAGGGAGGCCTGGGCAGGGCACATTTGCTAATGTGACGCAGAGGCGCAGGTGGAATAATATGCTCCTGGGTATGATAGTGGTGTGTGACACCAGGTTGGAAGCTGTTTGACTCTTCTGCTGCAGAAGCAGGGGAGATAATCTCTGTGCCCTGGCATCCGGGAGCACTTGCTGTCATTTTCACAGTTGTGCTCTAAAAGGGGTGGATCAGACCTTCAATCTCCCCATCTGGACCTCAGCTGGTCAC
>NW_021859151.1:0-968 GCF_006229205.1 Suricata suricatta
CGCTACTGCATGTCTTTTCTGTGTCATTGCTCATTTCATGATCTTTTACAAAACGGCTACTTTCTCTGACAGGTTTCACTGGAATCAGAATGAGAACTTTCATTCTGGTGGCTGGTGACCTCGCATCTCCCTCTCCTTCCATCCCCCAGGTGTCATGTAGGAGCAGAGCTCCCAGACAGTGTGCCCAACAGCAAGACGAAGACAGAGATGACCTAGGGCTTCAGGAATCGTTATGTGCCACCTGACCCCGGGCGCTCCTCCCCTCCCAGGCTACAGCCAGGGGTACATACTGATCCCAGGAGAGACAGCTCAGTCCAGGCTGGCCTGGGAACGCCTCTGGGCACCAGCATAAACACTGCCCAATGCAGGTGAAGCTGGACAAAGCGGAATCTTACTTACCCTTGGGAATTTTTTTAGAAATGTGGTAGGGCTGGGGTGCCTGGTGGCTCAGTCAGCTAACCGTCTGACTCCTGATTTCGGCTCAGGATGTGATCTTGGCTCAGGATGTAATCTCATGTCCTAAGATCCAAGTCCCCTGCATGGGGTTCCACACTGAGCATGGAGCCTGCTTGGGATTCTTTCTCTTCCTCTCTCTCTCTGCCCCTCCCCCGTTGCGCTCTCTATCAAAATAAATCAATAATCATTAAGAGAGTATCAATCCTTGTTCATTCAGAATTTCTTTTATTCACCACTATATTTTGACTCTGACATCCTTTTTGTTCTTTTTTTTAAAAAATTTTTTAAACGTTTGTTTTTGAGAGACAGGGAGAGACAGATCATGAGCAGGGGAGAGGCAGAGAGAGAGGGACACACAGAATTGGAAGCAGGCTCCTGACTCTGAGCTGCCAGCACAGAGCCGGACAGGGGGCTTGAACCCACAAAACGTGAGATCATGACCTGAGCAGAAGTTGGAGGCTCAACCAACTAAGCTATTCAAGTCCCCCTCTGACATCCTTTTCTAAAATATG
>NW_021859152.1:0-968 GCF_006229205.1 Suricata suricatta
AATTTCAAAGAATCTTTAAATGTTGTGAATGGGTCCTGCCAAAAGTAACGAACGCTCTAGACAATGTGTATGGCTAAAATTGTTACTACGATAATGATTGGATCACTGTACCCATGTCACAATTTCCTGTAACTCCCCCTTCCCAAACCCCATAACAACCCTGCTCAGCCCTTGTTGGGGTCTCAGCAAGGATTCACTGCATTGGTGACTTTTCAGAGTCCAAGCTTAAGCCCGCATAAAACGCCCTTTGCTTTTGCATGTGTCACGTGGTCTCCCCGGTGGTCTCTGGTCTTCGGGGATATTGCGATCTGGGCATAACAAGGAGAGTCAGGTATGTGTAGCACACATTTTCTATGCTCAAGCAGAATTTGTGGGCATTTGTGGGAGGGGAGGCCACCTGAAAGCAGAGAAGGGAAACTCAGGGATTGGTTCCCCAGTCGGAGCTCACAGTTTCTGAATAACTCCTGAGACAAAGGACTAGGAAGTTGGGCCTCCTCTGCATTTCAAAGTCGTGCCTGCAGGAATCAGTTTACTGGGGAAGAAGCTGTGTTGGTTGTTTTACAGACATTTTCTCCTACTTCAGCTGGGATTTCCCTACAAAGTTCTTCTGAGAAAGAAATCTAGAGGAGGAGGTGAAAGAAGAAATGGCCGGTTCTCAGGTGAGCCTTGTGCCCCCGGGGGGTGGGTGGCTGTTGTGTTTTCCTGGGGAAATTCCTTGCTTGTAGAAACTGCAGGGTGCCTGGGTTTCTCCGCCAGTTGAGCGTCAGACTCTTCTTAATGTTTATTTATTTTTGAGAGACAGAGACACTGTAAGAGCAGGGAAGAGCAGAGAGAGGGAGACACAGTATATGAAGCAGGCTCCTGTTGTAGGTTAGCAAAACCGAGTAAGTCATTAAAAATCATTAACTTGCTGTTTTGGCTTCGGTAAATTGCTTTGCAAATGTATCTCTTCCCTCACTGCTCTAACT
>NW_021859153.1:0-1917 GCF_006229205.1 Suricata suricatta
CAGATTCTGTGTCTCCCTCTCTCTCTAACCCTCTATGACTCATGCTCTGTTTCTCAAAAATGAATAAATGTTTAAAAAAATTTTAAGCATTTATCTGTTTTTAAGAGTATTATTGTGGGACATAGAATTCTAGTTTAACAAGTATTTTATTCTTTGAGTTTTAAAGATATTGCTCTATTGTCTTAATTGCACTTTTTTTTCTGATAACAAATCTGCTTTCATCCTTTATTTAGATAATTTGTGATGTACCTTTTGATCTGATTTTACAAGTTTATTTTTTAATCTTTAGTTCTGATCAGTTTGATTATGATATGTACCCCTAGTATAGCTTTATTCATGTTTCTTATTCTTGAGTCAATGAACTTCTTCCAACTCTGAGTTTATAATTTTTACCAGATTTGGAAACTTGCAGCCATTATTTTTTCAATTATATTTTATGTCCTCTCTTTTGTTAAGGTGGTGCCTTGACACTGCAACCATATCTTTATGTACACTGACAGAACAATAAATACATCTGTAAGAATTTTTTCTCTACCCATTGTTCTAACTTTTTGTTGAGAAACCCATACATTTTTATAATGGGACCACATGGACCCATACATTTTATACCGTATTTCACACATTAAGTTGTCTAGATGGACATGGGTCCCACCCTTCTATAGGTAAACTTGAGTAAAATTGAGTATCACTTTTTAGTTGATCACAGTCTATTGTGAGATGCTTTCTTCTGTGAATCTCTTATTTTTTCTTATTGTACATTGAACACTACTTTGTGTGAATCCATGTTAATCTCTGGATACTAGAAGGTAAGGGTAATATGGAGCACTTAAGGGTTTTCTTGGTGGACTTTCTATGTTCTTCTATATTTTCTTTCCCTTGGCCATTCATCTAGTTCCATTGCTTCAATAAGGATATGTAGTCAGTTCTCAAGTGTACATCTCTTCTTTTTTTCCATGTGCAAATCTTATTTGAGTGTGATACCTATAAATCTGTACACTTCCACTTGTATATCTCAAGCATATTCGGATTCAAAGTTGCTAAAAATATACTTCTGCTTTTAGAGCTAAGCCCCCATCTGTCCTGTGATGACGTTCCAAACAGTGCTCAGACCATGGATGTGGATGAACTATGGTCTCCCTCACTCTTGAAGTCTAATATAAAAACTCAGAGAAAAAGCACCATGTCTGAATTATATTTCTAGTAACTAGCATACAATCAATAATTTATTCAACATGTATTTAAAAATTTTTTTTTCTGTTTTTTTAAATTTATTTTTGAGAGACAGAGAGAAACAGCATGAGCAGAGGAGGGTCAGAGAGAGAGGGAGCTAGCTGTCAGCACAGAGCCAGAAGCAGGGCTCGAACCCACAAACCATGAGATCATGACCTGAGCCGAAGCCGGATGCTTAACCAACTGAGCCACCCAGGCGCCTCTATTCAACATGTATTTCATCATTAATTTCACAAACATTTATGGGTCTCTACCATAAGCCAAATACTGTGTACTATAAATGCAACAGTGGATACATAAGAAAAAATCTTGCCTTCTACTCCTTAAATTTTAATGAATGTAGACTGACTAAACGAATGAGAAACTTTTATTGTCATTAGGTAGTGACAAATGCTGTGCAGAACAGAGTAACAGAGAAGGTGTTGGGACATCATCTGTGCTTTGGGGGAATGTTGTCAGGTTCTGTTTTAAATACTCTTGTCAGGAACACCCATACGACATGAGGGAAGGAGCTATGTGGACAGAGGAACAATAATCCAAAAGTTTCAGAGACAGGACTGTCGTTCATGTATTTGAGAAGCTATTAGGAAGATAGTTCTGACCAAGCGAGATAAGGAGGATGTCAGGTAGAAAAAGGAGTACCATATCCTTAGTCTCTTCAGAAAACCATGGAGGGAAGAAGTGTGA
>NW_021859154.1:0-968 GCF_006229205.1 Suricata suricatta
GGTCATGAAAAAGGGTGAGCTCCCGACATTTCCAGCCACCTGGATGGAGCTAGATGGTATGATGCTAAGTGAGATTAATCAGACAAAGACAAAAGCTGTATTATTTCACTCACATGTGGAATCTAAAAAGTAAGACAGACACAAAGCAGAAACAGACCCATAATTATGTAGAACAAACTGATGGCTGCCAGAAGGGGAGAGGTGGGGAGGCAATATGAGTGAAAGGGAAAGGGAGGTAGAGTCTTCTGGTTATGGAATGAATAGGTCTCAGTGATGAAAGTCCAGCACAGGGAATACGGTCACTGGTGCGGCAATAGCGTTGTACGGTGACAGGTGACAGCTATGCTTATAATGAGCACAGCATAATGTATAGATCTGTCAAATCATTGTGTTGTACACCTGAAACTAGTGTAACACTGTGTGTCAACTATACTTCAGTTTAATTAAAAAAAAGAAAACAAAGCCACAGGTAGTACATAAATGAATGGGTGTGACTGTGTTTAATTAAAACATTAACAAAACCAGGCTGCAGATCAGTTTTGGCCGTCAGGTCGCGGTTTGCCAACTCTCCGTCTACAATGAATTGATTTTACCATTTGGTTGTCCTCAGCCTGTCTTGCAGCTTCTGGTCTTTATTTTTTGTTTTTACAGCATTTATCACACCACCTTGACTGACTAAAGGTAAAAAATGATAAGAACCCTGTTCTTGTTTCTATACCTGCTTAGCTATGTATCAAACAGCATGCAAAGTCTGTTCTTTGGGCCAGAAACAGTATCAGGAGGGAGGATGCAGAGTTGAAAAGAGCCACAATTTCTTTCTCTTCTGTATTTTAAAATATGTTATTGAAAGAATGTGCAAACCAGAAGGAGAGAGAGAGGGAGAGATTAAAAAATGGCAAACTTTGGAAAGCCATAAACTTCACAGTGATAGAGAGCAGGGAAACAAAGAAAGCATGCTACACTGGGAC
>NW_021859155.1:0-968 GCF_006229205.1 Suricata suricatta
GGTAAGATGATGACAATCAATAAGGTTAGGCATGTGGTATATGGGAACTATGTACCATTTTCAAACCTTTTCTCTAAATCTAAAACCAGTCTAAAATTAAAAAAAAAAAAGTTTAAAACCGTGAAGCAAAGGAAGACATGAATCTTATAAGAAAAACCCAAACCCATAAATTTATGTGTAGCTTTCAATCTAGACTTGGGTTAATCAGTTATTAGTGGGGATTGCTGTTACTTGAAATTTGTCTTTAAAATCATCTCCATTAGCCAAACCCACTTTTTGTGAGAATTTTAACATTCTCCCAAGATTTCTCAACATTCCCAGGCAGCTTAAGTATGTCCAGTCATTTCTAGTTGTAAAAATCCTCTTATGATGAATTATTGATCTTATTTTGGCTTCTCTCCTGTGACTAATTTTTTCCCTCCTTTCTGCTAAAGAATTCACATATCCCCCCCTTCACAAATACCCAAAGTTATAGATTTAAACCCCATCACATACTCCCTCACCTCCCACCCAAAAGCTCAGCAGCTGCTGGAGGGTAAAGCTTGAATAAATATAGATTGCTGTTTTGTTTTGTTTTGTTTTGTTTTTATTTGTCTTCTTTGTTTCAAAAGAGGAATCCCTGGAGTAAAACCTTATAGCATTAAACTCACAATGTTGACTTAGTACATGTAAGCAACGCTGAAAGTACACAAATGATCTGTTCCTGCTCTCTGAATACAGAAGGTCATAGAGTTCATGTCAGTAAATCGCTGTAACACGGAGACAAGACTGAGCATGAACTCAGTTGTTTTTCTGTAACAATCCCCCACCACCACCAACACTACCAACAACAACAACTTTCTATTAATCAGGGTCCTGGTGGGAGATGAGCCTTCCCAGGAGTGTTTAACTAAAAAGATTTTAATAAAGAGACAATTTGGAGGTTTGAGAACCAAAAATGGCGACAGCAAGAGTCAGAGGTCGGCAAA
>NW_021859156.1:0-968 GCF_006229205.1 Suricata suricatta
AAGTGATTGCACTAACACTTCCGCTCATAACTCACCAAACACAGCTGGTCACAAGGCCTCCCCCAACACCAGAAGGACAAAGAACTGCATAAAACTCTTACCCGCTCCAAAGGGAGTCAACTAACTCCACTTAGTTTAGGGCCTAGAGTTTAAAGCCCACCCTCTGGGTGGGTTTTTGATTTGCTCAGACCATTGCACCTCCATAAAAATCTATCTGTTGGTATATGGATCGATTTTCTTGTCATCTGTTGAATGTCCTCTTTCACTCACCCATTAAAAGTTTAAAACTGGGGTGCCCGGGTGTCTCAGTCGGTTAAGCATCCAATTTTGGCTCAGGTAATGATTTCACGGTTTGTGGGTTCAGGCCCCGTGTCATGCTCTGTGCTTACAGCTCAGAGCCTGGAACCTGCTTCGGATTCTGTGTCTCCTTCTCTCTCTGACTCTTCCCTGCTTGTGCTGTCTTTCTCTGTCTCTCAAAAAGAAATTAAAAAAACACATACAAAATTAAAATAAAAGTTTAAAACTAATGACATATTTTTAGTAATAGAGTTTTCCTTGGTTCCTTCTCAAATGTGTTTAATTTTTAGCATGGAGTTCCTCAAATTTTGACCCTATCGTCATTTTCTTTCCTTTATCATTTTATACATTATTATTTTAGAATTTATGGCTGATCATTCTGATATCTGAATTTCTTGGGGGATGGGCCTTCTGTACTTTTTGGATCTGTTATAACCTGGTATGGATTTTGTGTTCATTTCTCAATTTAAGATGTCCTGCACTGGGGCCCCTGGGTGGCTCAGTCAGTTAAGCAGCTGACTTCCACTCAGGGCATGATCTCATGTCTCCTGGGTTTGACCCCACATTGTGCTCTGTGTTGACAGCTCAGAACCTGAAGCCTGTTTCTGATTCTGTGTCTCCCTCTTTCTGCCTCTCCCTTACTTGCACAGTCTCTCTCTCTCTCTCTCTCT
>NW_021859157.1:0-968 GCF_006229205.1 Suricata suricatta
CTCACTTGTACTTGTTTATTTCTTCTGTAGGTATATTCAAATTTTGCCTGCAGCTGCCAGCTGATTCTTCTTTGCTGTCAGCTTACAATGTGTCATTTTCAGCTTCCTAAGATGGGAAAGATATGGAGTCAGGACCAAGGTCCAGAAATTCTGCCTTTCTACCTCCCAGCTCTCTCGAAGGCCTGTGCAAATATGTCTTACCCCACATCTCCCATAAATGCACAAACTGACAGCACAATCAGGGAAGTGAAGTGAACACCCAAGTTAAAATTCAGCCTCTCTCTGCTGCCACATCTCTGCTGTCGGAGCTGTCTTTCAAGTTACCTGCTTCTACTCTTTCATCATAAAGTCATCAAATAACATTGCACTTTGTGCCTTCCCAGAGTTGGTCTTTTGTTCGAGATGATGAAGGCTGATTTCAGCAATGTGACAAACCATGTCTGACCACTGCACTCATTAGATGAAGCAGGGAATCATCGCTAGTCTTACACCTCCATGGGGGCCTTGATATTCAGTCCAAAAGTTGTATCCTGACACAGACAATCATCCTGAAAAATGAACTTCTAAGATACGGCTTCACCAACATTGCAGCTCATGTCCAGATGTCGCTGGGAGTCAGGAATGCAACCTGCCTCCACCTTCGCATATCCTGGTAAAAGAAAAGGCCAATCTTAGAGCAGCAACATCTCTTCAAGTATAACCTGATATAAATTGCCACACCATCTGGGTTTATCTCTAGAAAACAGATTTCAGATGGAAAATTCTCTACTTCATGGAGCCAATCTACTTTAACAAGACTGAATTCATTAATAGTGAAGGCAAAAAGGGAAATGCTTAGAAAAGCTGGTTTGTTGTGTTGCCCTCAGACTATTCATGGTGTTGATTTAAAGGGTTTCAACTTGACACTTGATGTACTCAAGAATCACATGAAAAATTGAAACTCTCTTTGAAATGGATACAAAAGCACT
>NW_021859158.1:0-968 GCF_006229205.1 Suricata suricatta
GCAGAGCCCCACCAGGGCTCTCAGCTCACAAATGGGAGAGCATGACCTGTGAAGCGAAATCAAGAGTCAGACACTTCACTGACTGAGCCACCAACTTTTAAGGCGGGCACCTGAGAGTCAAATGTCCAAATTTAGCTTTGAAAAACAGCAGAACTTCTATCCAGGAGACCCACAAGGCTTTATCACTTTTGAAAACTCACCTGCATCAGGGCTCACTGCAGGCGCAGCCAGGACTGTATGGGCAAGTGATGCCCTGAGGAGCGCCACGCTGCCGGGGCCTGGGGGCACCATCTTTGTGCTCTTCCTCCGCGGCGCCATTTATACGCTCCCCCTCAGCTTCTTTCCAGCATGCCGGCGCCATCTTTTTGTTTGTTTGGTTGGTTGGTTGTTTTTTTTTCCTCCCTGGTAAGGGCTACCCTGCCTCGTTCCAGCTGGCGGGGGCTAGCCACCTCGGTGCCCCCCAAAGGGCCAGGATCTCCTGGAGGAGCGCTCCCACGTGACTGCTAGTGCCCCCTTGCTGGGGCTGCCCCCTAGGGGCCGCCGGGCTCTAGCCGGGGCTTGGCGGGGTTACCCTCAGTCCCTGGGGCCGGAAAGGCTCTCAGCTGACTGCCACCCCAGCGCACTGCACAGACGGCAGATGAAACAAACCCTAGATATTTCTAGATCTTTCTGTGAAAGAGGCCTCATGCGGTCCCGGAGCGCTGGGCTGAGAGGCAGGTTTAAGGTTAGGCACATGCTCAGCGGCCACAGACGCGCCATCAGGGAAGGGAGCCTGGAGGGCACCATCTTCGCCTTCCCCCTTGGCCTTGCTCCGGCTAGCAGGCTCAGAGAGCCTCGTGAAGAGCTTATATGCTTGTCTGGGCCCAAATTTTACTCCTGCCACCTAGAGGGCACCTCCAGATCACCTGGCTCCAGAGGGCCCCAGGGGACTCACAGTTGCAGTCCCACTGGACTGTGTATATCCACGC
>NW_021859159.1:0-968 GCF_006229205.1 Suricata suricatta
TAATGCATATATCTTTTTGAATTACCCAATAATTACCCAGTGACTTACTGGGTCCTTCAATTATTTGCTAACTCGTGTGTATTTTCATGAGTTCTTGGATTACAAAAGAGCTATTTGACTCTTAGGAAACAAAATAAAAAAAACAAAAAAACCAAAAAACCTTAGACTCCAGAAAAATAAAGAGATGAAAATACGAATCATCCTAATCTCACAGGTATAAAAAAATACTACTTGTCCTTTAGAATTCTTTATGTGTGCTTGTGTTTATTTACATTAGAGATCGTACTGAATATAAACATTTATATGTGCTTTTCTCACTCAGCTTTGTGTTGTAGACATTTCGCAAGTGTTCGAATTATTTTAAAACCCAACTTTTTATGACCAACTGTCCATTGTGACTATGTAAGAATTTTCTACTCACCTCTTATCATGCTTGAGGCTCTTATTTTGCTGTTGCTGTCGATTTTATAAAAAAAACACTCCAGTGTTTATCTTTTTGCAAACTCTGGTGCCTGTTTCTTTGTCCTTTTTCCCCATCCAGCGTTACGTTCTCAAGGACCTGTCGGGGAGGGTCCTCTCCAGGGCACCGCTTCTCAATCCTTCCAAATACAATCAATGGCTGTTTATGTTACGACTCTGATACTGCCGTAGATGACCCTTAGTTCATGTGTATATAATGCTTCATTACATGCGCGGTGCTGTGTACCCAGCTCCCCACTTCTCTCCGGGTGAACATGGACCGTCTTCCCCTGTCCGCTCTCTTAACTCAGCTGCCAAGCAAGGACACCAGTGGTCACCAGGTGAGAATAGTAGATGTAAATCGGAACATTTACATACAAGTCTCTTTACATGATAGATGTAAATTGGTGATATACGCAAAATGCCTAGACCAGAAGCCGACATGCCCAAAGTCCTGCATTCATCTTCGTTTTACAGTGCGTTCCTTTAGCTAACCGTACGTAGTTCCC
>NW_021859160.1:0-968 GCF_006229205.1 Suricata suricatta
TGGTTAAGCTTCTGACTTCAGCTCAGGTCATGAACTCATGGTTTGTGATTTTGAACCGCACATTGGGTTCTGTGCTGACAGCTCAGAGCCTGGAGCCTTGCTTCAGATTCTGTCTCCCCCTCTCTCTTTCTTCCTTCTCTACTGGTACTCTGTCTCTTACTGTCTCTCAAAAATAAATAAACATAAAAAAACCCCTAAAATATTCCAGCTTGAGTCACCCCCATCCAATCCAGCCCCCAACCTCTTCTCTTGCTTTATTAGCTACCTCAGCAAATGGTATCACTCTCCACCCTCTTGTCAAAGACAGGTACCTAGAACTCATCCCATCTCCTCTCTGTTTCATTCCTCTCCTCTGCATGCAAATGAGTCCTAGCGCCTCCTATCCATGAACTCCCCCAGTGATGCGTGCCTGTTTCCCCTGTGTTTTTTTGCCTCTACCTTTCTAGTCTCCTTCATGTCATACTTACATTCCAGCAACAGCTTTCTCCAAGCTAGTCTCTCTGTTTTATGTATTTCCCATTCCAGCTGATTATCCACTCTGAAGTCAGAGTGCTTTTGAAAGCATAAATTGGATTTTTTTCTCCTTATTTGAAACACTATAATACCTCTCCACTGTGCTCAAAATAAAGGACAGATTTCATGTCATGATCTGATCCCCTTTTATCAAATGCCCAGCCTTACCTTTTGGTGCTTTTCCTCATGTTACTGTATAGCCCTTCATTTAGTTTCCTGAATGTGCCACACTCTCTTTCACTGCTGGGATTTTAACATTCATTTTTCTTCTCTTCCTGGAACATCATTTCCCCAACCCCCTACCTTTCCAGCGTAATCCAGGGAGCAATTGTTAAGTTAACTGTTATGTAACACTTATGTAACCTTCAAGACTACATTTAGAGGTCATTTGCCCCTCAGATGATTCTCTTATATCCCTCCATGAAAAAGTAGTTATTCTTTCCATGTATTTCATT
>NW_021859161.1:0-968 GCF_006229205.1 Suricata suricatta
ACAATCCATCAGAGAGCATGATACATGGGCATAGTTTGCAAACATACAGCGTGGGAAGTAATTAGTAGAGAGGCAAGGCTGGTATTGTACTGTGGCAAAATAAAGAAGATGCTTTGGAATCCGGCAGAGAATGTCTAGGAGGAGAGCCATAATGGGCATGCATGTGTAGGCAAGCAGAGACAGAATGGAAAGATTTCCAGAAGGCATGCACAGGGTGATTGATGTGAACAGAGCATCATAGGTAGGATCGTGTGGGCTTGAGGAGTTTTGTACAGAATTTTTATATGAAAGCTAAGGCATCCTATATTGTAGACGTGAGAAGGTAGACTGCAGACTGTATCACCTTTTCATGTCATGGAAAACCTGGGGCCTCTCTTCAATCCTAGGAGCTGACTGCTGTGTTGTGCTGCTAATATAGATTTTCAGAATCAACAGAAAAAAAGCAAGCACAAAGATTCCACTTTCCTGGAGCAAAGTAAATCATCTTTAAGCTTCTCCTCCTGAAAGTTCACAGGAACCACCAAAGTTTCCTTTAATCTCAAAAGCAGGGAAACAGGAAGAAAGTGAGTCTCTTGTTTCTGAAGGGGCATGAAATAAGACATATTTCTCATTAAACTTGCCTTTTTCTTCTTCTGTTTTACCATAACACTGAGTTGGTTTTCTGTTTGTAGGTCCAGCCTCCTGTGAAGCAGGAATTCTCACCAGCAGAAGCAGCCCTGCACCCCTCCCCTCACAACTCAAGAGCAACAGTTGAAACAGACCTGCCAGCTTCTACCTCAAGAACTGTTTGTTCCCATAACCAAGGAGCCATGCCACACCAGGGTTCCACAACAGGGCAACACCAAGATTTCTGAACCAAGCTACCCAAAGTATCCTGAACCAGTCCATCCCATGATTCCTGAGCCAGGGCACACCAAGGGCCCTGACTCCGCCTACTCTAAGGACCCTTAGCCTAGCCACACCCAGGT
>NW_021859162.1:0-968 GCF_006229205.1 Suricata suricatta
CAGAATTTTTAGCAGAAATTTTGCAGGCCAGAAGAAGTGATAGAATGCATTTAAAGAGCTGAAAGGAAAAAACTTGCAACCAAGTATACTCTATCCAAAAAGACTGTCATTCAGAATAGAAGGAGAAATAAAGAGTTTCCCAGAAAAACAAAAGTTAAAAGAAACCACTGCCCCTACATCAGCTTTACAAGAAATGCTAGAGGGAACTCATTAAATGGGAAAAAAGATCATCAGAAGAACATTAAGAAAGAAAAAAATTGCACAGATAAATACAAATATAAAAGTAGTAGATTAATCACTTCTAAAATCAGTATGAAGGTTAAAGCACAAAAGGAGTAAAATCAATTATATCTACACAAATCAGTCAAGGAAACCACAAAGTCAAAGGATGTAAAGTGACAGCATATACATAAAATACAGGTAGGAAATAAAACTTTAATGCTTTTAGAATGGCTTCAAACTTAAGTGACCATCTACTTAATATAAAAAGCTATATGCATAAGTTATATATGAATCTTATGGCAACCACAAGTCAAAAACCTGTAACAGATATGCAAAAAATAAGAGGGGAGTCCAAGCATATCACTAAAGTAAGCCATCAAACCACAAGTTATGTGATCAAAAAAAGAAGAAAGGAACAAAGAACTACAAACAATTGTAAAACAAGTAACAAAATGGCAGTAAGTACATACCTGTCAGTAATGGCTTTGAATTTAAAGGACTAAATGTTATGATCAAAAGGGATAGATCGACTGAATGGTTAGAAAAGCAAAACCCCATCTATATGCTGAAGAGATTCACTTCAAACTTAAAGGCACCTGCAGATTGAAAGTGAGGGTTTGGAAAAATATGCAAGTGGAAGTGAAAGAAAGCTGAAGTATTAATACTTATATCAGACAAAATAGACTTTGAAACAAAAACTGTAACAAGAGACAAAGAAGGACACTACATAATACAAAAAAAAAAAA
>NW_021859163.1:0-968 GCF_006229205.1 Suricata suricatta
TTAGCTGTTTCATGGAAAGTATATTTATTACAGACATGCATGCTGTAAGTAATTAATTGCCATAAGCAATACTGTGTTGGAAACAGTTGATTTAAAACTTATTTTAAGTAACCTTAGCAGTCTAATTAAAGGTCATTATTTGTACCTGTTTTGGAAATTACATTCTAGTCCTGTGACCTCCTTACTTGCAGCTACCCAACCCAATTCTGGGACTCTGCTATTCAAAAGGGTGGCCTGGACAGTAGCATCAGCACCTCAGGTCCTACCCTCGACTGTTGAATTAGAATCAGCATTTTAACAAGACACCTTCTCTCTATGCTAAGGTGACTTTTATGCACATTAAATTTTAACATTACTGCTCCAGTATATCTAACGTTGGCCGTTAACTGTGGACAAGTTTCCATGTGCTGGTGTTTTACAGGCCTGATGTATAAAAATAGACTACGGTAAACAGGGGCACCTAGGGGGCTCTGTTGATTGAGGGTCCCACTCTTGATTTTGGCTCAGGTATGATCCCAGGGTTGTGGGATTGAGCCCCGCATTAGGGTCCATGCTGAGCCTGAAGCCTGCTTAAGATTCTCTCCCTCCCCATTGTCTCCCCCACTTGCAGGTGGTTGGTCTCTCTTTTTCTCTCTCTCCTCTCAAATACAGAATACAATAAATAGACATCAGAACAAGATTTACTCATGGCAATTAAGCATTTTACTTATATATGTGTATGCTTAATATATATAAACTAAAAGAATGTATAGGGGCGCCTGGGTGGCTCCATCGATTAAGCCTCCGACTTCGGCTCAGGTCAGATCTCACGTTTGTGGGTTCAAGCCCCACGTCAGGCTCTGTGCTGACGGCTAGCTCAGGGCCTGGAGCCTGCTTCCGGTTCTGTGTCTCCTTCTCTCTCTGCCCCTCCCCCTCTCATGCTCTGTCTCTCTCTGTATCAAAAATAAATAAGACATTTTAAAAAATTT
>NW_021859164.1:0-1917 GCF_006229205.1 Suricata suricatta
AAGCATTTTCCACCTGTGCATCTCACCTTTCTGTTATCTCCTTATTTTACTGTACAAGTCTAGGAGTGTACCTTAGCTCTGCTGCCACCCCGAGCTCCCACTCAAGTGCAACAGCCTCAGTGATGTACACAGTGGTCACACCCATGCTGAACCCCTTCATCTACAGCCTGAGGAACAGAGACATAAAGAGGGCTCTGAAAAAAATTCTTTGGAAGGGAAACTACAAAAGGACCAACTCTCCTGGGGCAATTACACATGATGGCAGAATTCAAAGCCTGAGAGCCAGAAATGGTAATTCTTAAATCAGATTGTGGAAGTAGAAGCACTACTTCTATTGATTTCCTGAAACGTCCCTTTCTCTGACATCAACTTCTCTAGGCACTTAGGTAACATACTGTATTAACCTTTCTGCTCTCTGGCATTTAACAGTGTTTCCCTTAGTTGTTTTCCTACTCTTCTTAATTAATTCCCAATGTTGGACAATATTGGAAATTCCCATTTATTCCATGAGATTCTATAGATATGTTAAGAATAATTTCTTCTGAAATGAAATATATCCTACTGAGTAATTTTTCTTTTGTTTTCCTAAAAAGTAGTCATGAGTTGTACTACACTATTGAAAAAAACATATTGGGTCAATTTATAAAATTTTATAAGAGAGGGAAGTCTGAAACCACAGCTCACAACTTCTGGGTCCATGATTCTTTTAATATCTGTTCTTCATGAAAATGTAGACTTTAGCCTATGTTGTGTTTTAGAACAAGTCATCAGGTTTTATTCTCCTCCTTAGATTCCTGTTTTCTTATTCAGTTCAGTGTCCACACAGTCATGGCAAAACTGATAATCAGATACATGTCTCCAGTTGTAGTCTACACACAAACATAAATTTCAAGAAATAATTTGATATGGCCATAGAGTAGGAGATGAACCCAAATTTAACTCCTGCATTTTTACTATGTAAACTAATGTTTTCATTCTGCACATCTGCTTATTGGTGTTGTGAGACTGGCATCCACGTCAAAGAGTTCTACCGTTGGGGTGAAAAACCATTTGCATAATTACATTTCCTATTTCATTGTGTTCCAGTTTCTGCCTGGAAATTTCCATGTCTACCTAAAAATATGATTCACTGGCATAGAATTGCATACAATAAGCTGCATACATTTAAGGTGTACAATTTTCTGAATTATAGGAGGCATATAAAAATTAAGTTTACAGGGAGACAAAGGACTCCTATCTGCAAGAGATGAGCCTCCTGCAGTGGAGGGCACAGAAAGGGGACCTCTTGGCATCTGTGCCACTGCTCACGCTTTGTCCTTGTTGCAGACTCCATCCTGGGAGGGGGGGAGTCCCACAACCCCCGTGATGAGTGCCAAGTAGGACCAGCAGATGAAATGGAAGCATGATATACTATTTACAAAGGAGATAAATGTTTCATGGAATTCAGTCCAGTTGCATTTCAATACAGGAGAGGTGAAAATGGTGATCCCAAAACCGTCTACTTTAAAAAAAAATATTTATTTATTTTTGGGAAAGTGCAAGCAGGAAAGGGGCAGAGAGAAGGAAAAGAGGATCTGAAGCTGGCTCTGCATTGACAGGCTGACAACAGCAAGCCTGACGTGGGGCTCGAATTCACAAACCATGAGATCATGACCTAAGCTGCAGTCAGATGTTCCACTGACTGAGCCACCCAGGTGTCCCCCAAGGCCTTCTTGAAAAAGATTTCCTGGGAAAGGGAACCTTTTTGCCTGCTGGCAGAATTGCAACTGGTACACCAACTCTGGAAAATAAGATGAAGGTTCCTCAAAAATAAAAACTGGACCTTGCAGAAAAATCATTTGACAAAATACAGCACCCTTTCCTAATAAAAACCCTTGAGAAAGTCGGAATAGAAGGAACTTACCTAAACATTATAAG
>NW_021859165.1:0-968 GCF_006229205.1 Suricata suricatta
AATGAAATACATGGAAAGAATAACTACTTTTTCATGGAGGGATATAAGAGAATCATCTGAGGGGCAAATGACCTCTAAATGTAGTCTTGAAGGTTACATAAGTGTTACATAACAGTTAACTTAACAATTGCTCCCTCGATTACGCTGGAAAGGTAGGGGGTTGGGGAAATGATGTTCCAGGAAGAGAAGAAAAATGAATGTTAAAATCCCAGCAGTGAAAGAGAGTGTGGCACATTCAGGAAACTAAATGAAGGGCTATACAGTAACATGAGGAAAAGCACCAAAAGGTAAGGCTGGGCATTTGATAAAAGGGGATCAGATCATGACATGAAATCTGTCCTTTATTTTGAGCACAGTGGAGAGGTATTATAGTGTTTCAAATAAGGAGAAAAAAATCCAATTTATGCTTTCAAAAGCACTCTGACTTCAGCGTGGATAATCAGCTGGAATGGGAAATACATAAAACAGAGAGACTAGCTTGGAGAAAGCTGTTGCTGGAATGTAAGTATGACATGAAGGAGACTAGAAAGGTAGAGGCAAAAAAACACAGGGGAAACAGGCACGCATCACTGGGGGAGTTCATGGATAGGAGGCGCTAGGACTCATTTGCATGCAGAGGAGAGGAATGAAACAGAGAGGAGATGGGATGAGTTCTAGGTACCTGTCTTTGACAAGAGGGTGGAGAGTGATACCATTTGCTGAGGTAGCTAATAAAGCAAGAGAAGAGGTTGGGGGCTGGATTGGATGGGGGTGACTCAAGCTGGAATATTTTAGGGTTTTTTTAATGTTTATTTATTTTTGAGAGACAGTAAGAGACAGAGTACCAGTAGAGAAGGAAGAAAGAGAGAGGGGGAGACAGAATCTGAAGCAAGGCTCCAGGCTCTGAGCTGTCAGCACAGAACCCAATGTGCGGTTCAAAATCACAAACCATGAGTTCATGACCTGAGCTGAAGTCAGAAGCTTAACCA
>NW_021859166.1:0-968 GCF_006229205.1 Suricata suricatta
AAAAAATAACTAACACTTAATCAAATAACAGAATTTTTTAGGTACTCAAACATATACAACACAAAACAAAATAAAACAAAACCCATTTCTCACTGTCAAGAAGCCTGGTAAATAGCAAGAACTATTCTATGAAGTCCAGGAAGGGTTTGAGTAGAGTGAGTAGTGGTGTAGCTAAGCAAATTTTTAAGTATTAAAAACTCCAGTTAGGGGCGCCTAGGTGGCTCAGTTGGTTGGGTGTCCGGCTTTGGCTCAGGTCATGATCTCACAGTTCATGGGTTCAAACCCCGCGTTGGGCTCTGTGCTGACAGCTGGCTCAGAGCCTGGAGCCTGGTTCGGATTCTGTGTCTCCCTCTCTCTCTGACCCTCCCCTGCTCACGCTGTCTCTCTCTGTCTCTCAAAAATAAATAAAAGACAGAAAAAAAAATTAAAACTCCAGTCAAACAAAAGTTTATTGGCCTTCATCAGTTTGTGCCTGAACACCTCTCTGCTCAAACAAACTTTTTGGCTTTTATCCAAATCTGCAGCTCACAGGACAGGAATATAATCGTTTGACCCTTGAGTATTTATAACTAAGAAGTGACTCCCAGCATAAACATTTTGATGACTTTTTCTCTTACTCATACCCTTACTAATGCTTGAGAGTAGTTTGAGTTTAGAGTCGAGCACTTCCTAATCTTCACAGTTAGAAGGAAAATTTATGAGATTTACCTAACAAATTCAGAAATGTTACCAAGAAGTAAACATCTCATTACCATTCTAAAGTGGCATTTGGCTACTGGTAGAAGGCGGTGAGGGGAGCCATGCTGTATGTAACATCAGCAAGACACTCAAAGGTAATCTTTACAACAGAAAATGACATTTCTATTTGTTTTTAAAATATGAAAAATGGGGGCACCTGGGTGGCTCAGGCCATGATCTTGCAGTTGTGAATTCCAGCCCTGCATAGTTGGATCCTCTGTCTCCCTCTC
>NW_021859167.1:0-968 GCF_006229205.1 Suricata suricatta
CTCCAAGGATAGACGGCACCAAACACGCTCAGTCACACAGACAGTCTTGTGTGAGTCACGTGTCAAGACATTTTCAACTGTTTGGATTCATTTCACACAGAATTCAAGCCCGGGCAGAAGTCCAGGTCAGCACTGAAGGTGAGGATGACAGGCGCAAGCGTTTGGAAGCACGCCGGCTGGCACTGACACCGACTGACACCCCCAAGGTGCGGAGCCAGGAGCAAGGATGCGGGACCGTTTCCCGGGCAGGCCGCGCGTCTGTCCCAGAGCCGCAGCGGGCTCCTCGCGGTGTCCGACCTCCTTCTGCACACAGACGGTGTCAGCTCACGCTCGCTCGCTGTCTGTTCGCCGCGGTCTGTGGCTGTTAGGAAACGACCAGCGGAAGCTTCACCTCCAGGCGTGAAGAAGCGGTGGTTGGGACCATTCGGACACGTGGCGTGCCGTGTGGCGGTGCCGTGTGGCGGTGCCGTGTGGCGTGCTGTGTGGCGGTGCCGTGCCCGGCAGTCCGGGCGTGCAGACGACGCGGCAGGCCTCCTCCACGGTTCACAGCCGCGGCTGGGTTCGCTGCCGTGCAAGGACGGTCCCCTGCGTGGCGTCCAGGAGGCGTCCACTCCACGGCGGCCCGGACGCTCAGGGGACACAGAGTGGCTGGGTCCTCCCCTGAAGAGCATCGCCGCGTGCCTACACGGAGAGATGCTGGCCAGGCCGCCTGCCCGCCCGTCCTGGGGCCCGAGCGTCTTGGTCTGTGAGACGGTGGTGGTTGACCAGTGTTACTGTGGATGGGTCTGAGGAGTGAAAGCAGGAAGTGGATTAGACGTGGGGGCCAGCTCAGGGCCTGCACCTTGTCTGATAAATGTCCTCCCTTAGGACCCCTCCCAGACGCTTCCTCGCAGGTCACGGGAGCAGCAGCCACAGAGCAAGGGCCTGCTGGTGGCAAAAGCGGCAGGCCAGGGGGGCTTGGTAGTAAT
>NW_021859168.1:0-968 GCF_006229205.1 Suricata suricatta
ATTTTCTTCCCAGTTCCATGATTCCTACGACCAAGATTTAGTTACAAGAGTCAGAATTGCCACTGAGGGAGATTCATTTAGTTGATTGGGTAAGATGCTCATTCTTCTAAAGGGTTATTAATCTTGACATGACCTGACAACTAAATTGAATTGTGACCCCTGCATTGAGGGATTGGGAAGAGAGAGACTCATTACAAGTGCCCAGCAGAGATGTCATTTTACATATTCGGTGTTTACTTTTGGAACTTGTTAGGAAGAAATAGGAAGGGCAGATTTATTCCTAGTGGGTACATCAACACTGTAATTTCCTTGCTGAAGTTCAAATGCAAGAGTAACTGATTCCCTCTCTGCCACTCCTTTGAGGCTGTGATTCACCGAGTCTAAAAAGGAGAGTTAAAAACAACAAAGTTTGGAAATGCAAGCAGCCAGAGGGCTCGCCACCGTGATTCAAAGTAGAGAAGGGATTAATGAGTATTTCCTCTGTTCTGAAGTATTTGTTTCCAGAGAGGGGGAGAAGAAAGCAGTGAGGGGGGAAAGTAGGTTGCCAAGGAGTCAGTCAGGTCCTTTCTATCAAAGGCATAAATAAGAAAAAGTAAACTTATGAAATTATGAGACATAGAACAATAATGTAAGCAAGCTAGAGACCGAAGTGTGGAGTTAAGGTAATTGTTCCTCATTAAAGCAAAGGCTTTTAATTTCTAGAATAACCAGTCAATGTGTTTTACAATATTCTAACTCATGGGGAGTGAAGCTAAAGGAAGAAAAAACCCCCACAGTAACCAATACATGGAATGTAAATGTGGGAACTTGAGTTTGATAGAAGCCTCAAATGTTGGAGAAAACAAATCCAGAAGCCAACTTCTAAGATCTGCTTACTTGTCTAACTTTACTACCAAATATGTTTCATATGTAAAAAGGAGCTGAGATGCAAGTCCGCAGATCTCCCTGAAGATTCTCGAGATGTGAGA
>NW_021859169.1:0-968 GCF_006229205.1 Suricata suricatta
GTTTGCTTCTTTTGTTTCTAATTTTATTTCAGTTCACTCTTTTTTCTTTTGAGCCTAATTAGAAGCTTTTCTATTTTGATAATTTTTAAAGAAACAGTTCTTAGTTTCATTGATCTTTGCTATTGTGTTTTTAGTCTCTATTTCATTTATTTCTCCTATGACCTTTATTGTTTCCTCCCTTCTATAAGCTTTGGGCCCTTTTATCTTTGTTGTGGAGGAAGTCCTCAGCTACATTTCAAGTAGTTTTCAGAGGAAATTATTCCACATGTAGCCAAAGATTTGTTGTGTTTGTGGGAGGAGGTGAGTTCACAATCCTTCTATAGTACATCTTGTGCCCTACATACAGAGGATTTCTATTTTAATCCTCAGTACTGAAAAAAAAGGAAGTGGAAGTTCAGATAAACACTTTCCCCAATAAAAAGTAAAATCAAATGTATTTAATACTCATTCTGAATCTTTTTTTCCTAATGCCATAATTGATGTTTTTAACCTTTTATTGTAGATATTTTTATTACTTGTATTGAATAATATCTAGCACAAAGTATACTCATGAAATACTCATATTCTAAAATGAGTTTCTTCCATAAGAATCAAGATGCAGCTTATCTGTCTCTTATTAAAAGTTGAAACCCTGGGGTGTTGGATGGCTCAGTTGCTTAAGTGTCCACCTCTGGCTCAGGTCATGATCTCACAGCTCCTTATTTTGAGCCCCACATCGGGCTCTGTGCTGACAGCTCAGAGCATGAAGCCTGCTTTGATTCTGTCTCCCCCTCTCTGCTCCTCCCCTGCTCATGCTCTCCCTCTCTTTCTCTCTCAAAAATAAATAACATTAAACAATTTTTTTAAGTTGAAACCCTAAGATTTGGCACCAGCACTAGGGAATGTTTTCATTCCCACATTCCCTTCCTATTAAGTAATTTAACAAAGTCTTCTTTAGTTTTAGCTATGTTCCAAGTGCTGTTTTAAGT
>NW_021859170.1:0-968 GCF_006229205.1 Suricata suricatta
CCACATCAGGCTCTCTGCTGTTAGCCCAGGGTCTGCTTCAGATCCTCTGTTCTCCTCTCTCTGCCCCTCTCCTGCTGTACTCTCTCTCGTTTCTGATGTGGTCTCTTCTCTATGACCAGCTGTGGTAGATCCGTCCTGCCAGTCTTCAGGTTGTTTTCAGAGTTAGTTGCTTATGGTAAATGCAGAGAGGCCCGGGGGGGAGGCAATTCCAGATCAACTGGGTATCTGGTGTAAGTAGTGAAGGTTCTCCGATCAGGTGAAAAAGAGCTGTTTTCTCTTTGACACCAATTGCATTTAAAAAAAATCATCTAGTCCTGCATGAGACATTCTAAAACAAGTTCAGCTTTCTGTTGCTCATTAACTGGATGAGGAGGGAGAGGCAGCAAGATCCCAGGCCTGGGTTCTCATTCAGAGGAGCAGAAGGGTCAGGTTAACCAGCTTCAAGGTCCTTTCTTCTCTAGTCCTTTACCACTCTATCCCTGCAGCTTCCTGCAACTGTTTGATCTCTCTCTGGTCACTTGTGTCAGGTTTATCTGTAGGTGGCTGTATGTCCTGCTATACATCTGCTGGGTTCAGAGGGAGACTAAAGGATGAAGAATCAGGATGACTAGCAGCTCCAAATACCCTAAGCGTGGCATTCCATTATGAGGCAGTGGCTGTTTGTCTACACAGCAGCTGAGAAGCAGGGGTCGGTGTGGGAGGTCGTGGCTGCGACCAGCTTCTTTCCTGTTGTGGTGTTACCAGCACCACTGGTGGGCATAGGGCAGAGTGTGATGGGCCTCCGATTCATCCAGGATCTGCCTGCATCTGAGAACATGGGACGGCAGGAAACATCAGCTACAAGAAGCACATTAATCACATTAGCTTGGGAACCTATCCATCCAGGGATCAAAGTCACATCTGTAAATACAGGATGTCCGGGCAGCCTGGCTGCCCATGAGAACCCAGATATTTAGTTTGTTTGTTTG
>NW_021859171.1:0-968 GCF_006229205.1 Suricata suricatta
GCCCCCTTTTCCGGATCCACTGAGCAGGTCTTGATCACAAGCAACATCTCCCTCCATAAAATATTAACTTCCAGAGAAAAGACAGAGTTCAGCCCCCTGTTTGGCTCTCTTGAAGAGAGAGCTGAAACCATCCCCCCATCCCAGCTGTGTGGTGTTTGAGGGAGGACTGGGGGAGCCTGGGGGTGGGGGCGGGGGTACCAGGGAGCAAGGCTGTGACCAATAATGTGGTTGCCCAGTGTTGCCTCATTTGTAAAGGAAACTCAGCAATCAAAGAGCTTCTCTCTGCTCATCCTTCCTGCTGCTTCTCTTCCTTCCTCTCTGGAACTCCAGCCCCCTTACAGTTTTCTCTTCCCCCCAGTCTGGCAGGGCTGGGCCTGGCTCCCAATGTCTCTAGATCCCTACTTGGGTGCGTTTTCAGATTCCTCCTCTCCTTCACTCGCTCAGTGCCATCCGCTGTCCAAATGCACCCAGCCTTCCTGCATCCTGCCTCTCATGCCCATGTGTCCCTTTTCATTCTGTGGTCAGGAGATGGTCCTGGGCTCCTGCCTCAGCTCTTGATCACCCACCTGCCTCTCTCGACCCCAAAGAACTCTCTGGAAACCACAGAGCTGACGGTGGTTCCATGGCTTCTTTCTTTGCCCCTCCACTCTTCTCTCCAAGCTCTTTCCCCCGAGGAATCTCATCCCCCATCCTCCTTAGGGTTGAACGCTCTCTTGTTGGGAGCCATCTGAAATCAACAGCTGAGTGAAAATTCCTGGTGAGGGTATGGCAAGTTTGCATGGTGTCTTGCCACCAGGCAGCGACCAATACCTACCCTCTTATAACTTTCATTTCTGCTTGGGCACCAAACCTCGGAGTGCTTTGCTGATTAGTGTCAGGAGCGGCCTGTCCCCCTGCCCTGTCCCTGAGGTGTGATTGCACTTCGTCAGGGAAAAGATGAGTCAACTAGATACAGCCTAATGCGATTA
>NW_021859172.1:0-968 GCF_006229205.1 Suricata suricatta
TTAGCTGTTTCATGGAAAGTATATTTATTACAGACATGCATGCTGTAAGTAATTAATTGCCATAAGCAATACTGTGTTGGAAACAGTTGATTTAAAACTTATTTTAAGTAACCTTAGCAGTCTAATTAAAGGTCATTATTTGTACCTGTTTTGGAAATTACATTCTAGTCCTGTGATCTCCTTACTTGCAGCTACCCAACCCAATTCTGGGACTCTGCTATTCAAAAGGGTGGCCTGGACAGTAGCATCAGCACCTCAGGTCCTACCCTCGACTGTTGAATTAGAATCAGCATTTTAACAAGACACCTTCTCTCTATGCTAAGGTGACTTTTATGCACATTAAATTTTAACATTACTGCTCCAGTATATCTAACGTTGGCCGTTAACTGTGGACAAGTTTCCATGTGCTGGTGTTTTACAGGCCTGATGTATAAAAACAGACTACAGTAAACAGGGGCACCTAGGGGGCTCTGTTGATTGAGGGTCCCACTCTTGATTTTGGCTCAGGTATGATCCCAGGGTTGTGGGATTGAGCCCCGCATTAGGGTCCATGCTGAGCCTGAAGCCTGCTTAAGATTCTCTCCCTCCCCATTGTCTCCCCCACTTGCAGGTGGTTGGTCTCTCTTTTTCTCTCTCTCCTCTCAAATACAGAATACAATAAATAGACATCAGAACAAGATTTACTCATGGCAATTAAGCATTTTACTTATATATGTGTATGCTTAATATATATAAACTAAAAGAATGTATAGGGGCGCCTGGGTGGCTCCATCGGTTAAGCCTCCGACTTCGGCTCAGGTCAGATCTCACGTTTGTGGGTTCAAGCCCCACGTCAGGCTCTGTGCTGACGGCTAGCTCAGGGCCTGGAGCCTGCTTCCGGTTCTGTGTCTCCTTCTCTCTCTGCCCCTCCCCCTCTCATGCTCTGTCTCTCTCTGTATCAAAAATAAATAAGACATTTTAAAAAATTT
>NW_021859173.1:0-968 GCF_006229205.1 Suricata suricatta
AGAGAGAGAGAGAGAGAGAGACTGTGCAAGTAAGGGAGAGGCAGAAAGAGGGAGACACAGAATCAGAAACAGGCTTCAGGTTCTGAGCTGTCAACACAGAGCACAATGTGGGGTCAAACCCAGGAGACATGAGATCATGCCCTGAGTGGAAGTCCGCTGCTTAACTGACTGAGCCACCCAGGGGCCCCAGTGCAGGACATCTTAAATTGAGAAATGAACACAAAATCCATACCAGGTTATAACAGATCCAAAAAGTACAGAAGGCCCATCCCCCAAGAAATTCAGATATCAGAATGATCAGCCATAAATTCTAAAATAATAATGTATAAAATGATAAAGGAAAGAAAATGACGATAGGGTCAAAATTTGAGGAACTCCATGCTAAAAATTAAACACATTTGAGAAGGAACCAAGGAAAACTCTATTAGTAAAAATATGTCATTAGTTTTAAACTTTTATTTTAATTTTGTATGTGTTTTTTTAATTTCTTTTTGAGAGACAGAGAAAGACAGCACAAGCAGGGAAGAGTCAGAGAGAGAAGGAGACACAGAATCCGAAGCAGGTTCCAGGCTCTGAGCTGTAAGCACAGAGCATGACACGGGGCCTGAACCCACAAACCGTGAAATCATTACCTGAGCCAAAATCGGATGCTTAACCGACTGAGACACCCGGGCACCCCAGTTTTAAACTTTTAATGGGTGAGTGAAAGAGGACATTCAACAGATGACACGAAAATCGATCCATATACCAACAGATAGATTTTTATGGGGGTGCAATGGTCTGAGCAAATCAAAAACCCACCCAGAGGGTGGGCTTTAAACTCTAGGCCCTAAACTAAGTGGAGTTAGTTGACTCCCTTTGGAGCGGGTAAGAGTTTTATGCAGTTCTTTGTCCTTCTGGTGTTGGGGGAGGCCTTGTGACCAGCTGTGTTTGGTGAGTTATGAGCGGAAGTGTTAGTGCAATCACTT
>NW_021859174.1:0-968 GCF_006229205.1 Suricata suricatta
GCTGTGAGATCATGACGTGAGCGGAAGTCGGATGCTTACCTGACTGAGCGCCCCAGGCATCCCACAGCCAACCCTTCCTTAATCAAGGATTCAGACTATCTTTCTAGTAAGCAAAAATCTAATGGTCAATTTCTGACGCTTTGATTTTCTGGTCTGATTCGGAGTTCTTACATCCCGATCTCCCTCTCCTCGTTCCCCTGGACTTGGCTGGCTCTAGCCAGGTTTCCCACGTTCCTAGTCAGGAGAGAGTGCAGCCCCCAGCTCTGCAGATGCCGTAGCCTCACATTTTATTCCCAGTGCTCCTTTTGCAAGAGAAAGTTGAGACCCTTGGCTCTGGGATCCCACAGTCCCTGGAACCTTGGGCACGCAGCCCTCTCCCCCAGGCCTCCTCACACTCGACACCCAAGAAGGGCCCCCAGCTCAGCCTTGGCCCAGGACAGTCAGCAGGGAGGAGCCTGAGCACACCCCGCTCCGTGCTCTGCAATGCTGCCACGGCCGCGGTCAGGCTCGGAGAGCAAAATGATGGACGCCAGGGCCGGCAAAGCCGACGGGTCCCAACGACAACTTGTGGAATGGTCGCCAACAGTACTATCTGTGTCTGAGACATTCTGCCCAGTTTCTACCCTGGAGAGAGAGAGAATTTAAGGATCTACTTGAATTCCACGTTAGTGAGGAACCTAGCTATCCGATTTTTAAACAAGGATCCACATTTACACATACGCAACGAAATCTCCTTTCTCCTTCTTCTGCACTTACACTTTTTAAAAAAAATATTTATTTCCTTTTGAGAACGAGTGCACGTGAGCGGGGGAGTGGCAGAGAGAGAGAGGGACAGAGGATCTGAAGCAGGCTTTGTGCTGACAGCAGACAGCCCTGTGGGGCTCGAACTCACAAACCGTGAGATCATGACCTGAGCCAGAGTCAGACGCTTAACTGACTGAGCCCCCCAGGGACCCCTGGACTTCCCG
>NW_021859175.1:0-1917 GCF_006229205.1 Suricata suricatta
CTTAATTGAAGCCTAATCCAGAGCAAGACCCTGACTCTCTTCAATTCTAAGGTTGAGAGAGGGGAGGAAGGTGCAGAAGAAGGGTTTGAAACTAGCAAAGATGGATTCAAAAAAAAGGAGTCATCTCCATAACATGAAAGTGCAAGATGAAGCAGCAAGTGCTGATGGAGAAGCTGTAGCAAATTCTCCAGAAGATCCAGCAAAGGTCATTAATGAAGGTGGCTCCACTAAGCAATAGGGTTTTAATATAGACAGAACAACCTTCTGTTGGAAGAAGACACCAAGACTCACATAGCTGGAGAGGAGAAGTCAATGCCTGGCTTCAAAGCTTCAAGAAACAGGTTGACTCTTGTTAGGGGCTAACACAGCTGGTGACTTTCACATTGAAACCAATTCTCAGTGACTATGAAAATCCTGAGACTTTTAAGAATTCTGCTAAATCTACTCTGCCTGTGCTCCATAAATGGAACAACAAAGCCTGGATCATAGTACATCTGTTTACAACATGGTTTACTGGAGACAGAATGAGTGGGGTAGGGACAGAGAGAGGGAGACAGAGAATCTGAAGTGAGCTCTGCAATGAGAGCACATAGCCTGATGTGGGGCTCAAGCTCACGAATCATGAGATCATCACCTGAACCTAAGTCAGATGCTTAACTGACTAAACCCCCTGGCACCCCAACAATAAAGTATTTTTAATTAATTATTTTTTAAAAAATTAAATGTTTATTGACTTTTGAAAAAGAGAGAGAAAGGACAAGCAGGGGAGGGTTAGAGAGAAAGGGAGACACAGAATCCAAGCAGCCTTCAGGCTCTGAGCTGTCCAATGCGGAGCTCGAACTCATGAGCCAAGAGATTACAAACTATGCCAAAGTCGAGTGCTTAAGCAACTGAGCCACCCAGGCTCATTTTTTTTATTAACTAATTTTTTAACTAAACACAACATAGAATAAGTCATCCTTAAACCAGATATTCCCTTTCCTAAATTTACTCAAGTAATAAAAGCAATTTCTACAAAATCACACCCACACAACTTTAATAATGGCTTGTTTTATAGTTGCCAAAAAATGTAAACAACCTAAATATCCTTCAAGAGTAGAATGGATAACCAAATTGATGTATATTCGTAGAATGGAATGCTACTCAGAAATGGCTATAAAATAGGGGCGCCTGGGTGGCTCAGTCGGTTAAGCGTCCAGCTTCGGCTCAGGTCATGATCTCACAGTTTGTGGGTTCAAGCCCCACATCAGGCTCTGTGCTGACAGCTAGGTCAGAGCCTGGAGCCTGCTTCGGATTCTGTGTCTCCCTCTCTCTCTGACCCTCCCCTGCTCACACTGTCTCTCTCTATCTCTCAAAAATAAACTTAAAAAAACATTAAAAAAAAGGCTAAAAATAATCAAAAATAATAAAAAAGAGCAGCTACATAGATAGCAACATGGATGAACCTCAAAAACATGATGAATGAAGAAGTAAGACACAAGAGTATGTACTCTGATTTTACTTATATGGGGTTCAAATAAATGTGAAAATGACCTGTGTTGCTGGCTTCAGAACAATGGCTGTCCATAGGGAATGGGAATTGATTTAAATGGTGCACGAAGTGTTTTCAGGACTGATGAACATGTTCTATATGAGGTAAAGGCTATTGGCCAAGTAAGATATTCATTTGTCAGAATTATTTGAGGGGCCCCTAAGCGGTTCAGTCAGTGGTTCGTGAGTTCAAACCCCACGTTGGGTTCTCTGTGCTTCAGATCTTCCATCTCCCTCTCTCGCTGCCCCTCCCTTGCTCGCGTGCGTTCTCTCTGTCTCTCTCAAAAATAAATAAACCTTTTTAAAATCAAAAACACCCTATTTGAATACTTAAGATCTATGCATGTAATTGCATAAATTTTGAACTAATTCACAACTGGACAAGAA
>NW_021859176.1:0-967 GCF_006229205.1 Suricata suricatta
CCTCTTCCCCTCCCTCCCTCACACCTTTTATATGTAGATATTTACATAAATGTATAGGAGGCTATATAGTTGTTTAAACATATTACACAACTTTCTGCCTCAATACGGTTTAACAAGAGTTGCATTTACCATAACTGACTTCCCCTGATGACTCATCATCCTACTAGAACGGGCATGGCCGTCGAGCTTGCATTTTTAAGGGCCCCAGGATGTTCCAATCATTGCGTTCATTTTCATGTGATATCAAGAACTTCTTATCTTACGTAAGCTGGCACAAATCATTTAAAAGCATACTGTTTCATTTTTAATTTGCATATAATTTAAATGCAATAGCAGCCTATCTTTGGAATTAAATAGCCTACGTTCATGATGTCTATTTCTATGTACTCTTATTTTAGGAAGATATGACTTCTGAACTTAACACAAACATCCAGAATTCAATGGATTATCCTGCTTCCTCTATATTGAGCTTAAAGTCTTGGAAGAAAATGGTGCTATTCACTGAGCTCCAAAGGTTATTTGTGGACAACAAAATTAGAAAGACATTGCCATCAAAGTGCTTAATTTTGACTTGAAAGTTTTACATATATTAAAATTTTACAGAACAATTTCAAATAATTTTTGACAGTGTGGGTAGTGAAGACATCCACAAATATTTACCTGAAATCTCTTTCTCCCTTGTATAATAATCACTATGTGGTTTAGTGTCATTACAGGATTCATTGCTAATAAAATATTTTAGAATTTGTCCATTCAACCCAGATGGCTAAAAACAGTCAATGAACTACGAGAGGTCAGGTTATGGATTAAAGAACTCTCATTACTTTTAATTTCTTTCAAAACCTCAGTCAAAGGGATTTTTATAGTATTATTGAGCTGGTCTTTTCTCATTTGATTCTAATAACTGTAAGCCAGAAACCAAGATACCTAAAATGCATAAATATGTAAACATGTGGTTTACCACAAA
>NW_021859177.1:0-967 GCF_006229205.1 Suricata suricatta
TGATTTGGCTATTGTAGACATTGCTGCTATGAACATTGGGGTACATGTGCCCCTATGCATCAGCATTTCTGTATCTCTTGGATAAATCCCTAGCCGTGCTATTGCTGGGTGATAAGGGAGTTCTATGGATAGTTTTTTGAGGAACCTCCATACTGTTTTCCAGAGGTTTCTCTTCAGATCATATAAATCTTTTGCCTTTTACCGGTACTAATGAATTTGACCCACTGTTTAAGGAGAACATAATAGTGATTCTGTCACTAACCCATCCAGAAAAAAGAATAGGAAGAAGGCTTTTCTGTGGAGCCTGCATTACCTTGATGCCAAAACTGGATCAGGACTTGAGTAACACTACAGACTAGTCTCATGAACGTAGATGCGAACATTCTCAAGGACATTTTAGCAAATTGAATCCAATGTATAAAATAGATAAACCAGGGGCACCTGGGTGGCTTAGTCGGTTAAGCGCCTGGCTTCGGCTCAGGTCATGATCTCACGTTCATGGGTTCGAGCCCCGTGTTGGGCTCTGTGCTGACAGCTAGCTCAGTTCCTGGAGCCTGCTTCGGATTCTGTGTCTCCCTCTCTCTCTGACCCTCCCTGTTCACGCTGTCTCTCAAAAAAAAAAAAAAAAGTAAAATAGATGAACCATGAAAAGTAAACCATGTGGGCTTTAGACTAGGAAGACAAGGCTGGTTTAACATTTGAAAATTAACCAGCATAATTCACCAGGACTACAAAGGAGGAAAATATTATATACTCAGTAGATGTAGTAAAAGCATTTGACAAAATTTATTACCATTCATGATACAATTCCTTCACAAACAAGGAATCGAAGTGAACTCCTTAGCTTCTTGATAAAGGACATTTACAAAAATTCATACTTAATGGTGAAAGACTAAACACTTTTCCCCTAAGACTGGGACCATACAGAAGTGCCAGCACTCAGTACTCCTCTGTCATCGTGCGGCAG
>NW_021859178.1:0-967 GCF_006229205.1 Suricata suricatta
GCCTGCCTGTGGGAAGACATTTCTTTTCATCTGGGGCACCAGCATTAAAGTGCATGGACTAGGATTTGGAGACGTTGCAGAGCTTAGGAAAAAAAAGCAATTTGGCCCGCCTGTGGCAGGGGGAGATCAGACTCAAAAGAGTGGCTTGTAATGCATGGTCCAAGAAGGGCTTGGGGTGCCACCATTCTTCTCCCTGCAACCACCAAGGTGGGGCTCAGAGACCAGGCCCTGAGACCTGATCTACCTACACCAAACTAAGCCCATCCATGCTGGAGACCTGCTTTCTTCTTTTTTAAAATTAAAAAAATTTTTTTTAATTTTTATTTATTTATTTATTTATTTTTTAATTTTTAATCTTTTTTCTCTTTTCTTTTTTCCTTTGTTTCTCCACTTCCTCCCTGGAGTCTGGGAAAGACCAACATTTATACACTTCCCTGATCAGATCTATTCCTGCCATCCAGATATATGTTTCCTTATCTGAATCTTATTTCTCCCCTCTGTAGGTTTTATGCTCTCAGACTGTCCTTTGTCATTTCTGTCTTTCCCCTTCTTTTTTCCTTTTCTTTTCTTATTTCCTTTCCCCTTTTGGTTGGCTTGTTTGTTTGATTTGTCTGTGCGTTTGCATGCTCTTGATCCCTGTGTGTTTGTCTATTGTTCTTTTCAGGGCTACCTCAAGAAACAAGCCAAAGTACACATGGTGGAGAGTCCCAAATACCACCGAGCAGGAAATAAAATAATCAAAGGCACAACAAGAGAAACCAAGAGATACCATTAAAAGAACACTTCCTGAAATGACAGGTCCTGGATAGTCAATGAGCGTCCTTTAATAGAGCAATAGTAACAGTGCACAGTGCATGATGAGCTTTTAAAACTGACAAGAGACAGAAAGCTTGCCAAAAATGATGAAATGAAAGAACTCTCCTCTAAAGAAATTCCAGAAAGAAATCACAGCCACAGAACTGCTCAA
>NW_021859179.1:0-967 GCF_006229205.1 Suricata suricatta
AAATAAAATAAAATAAATAAAATAAAATAAAATAAATAAAATAAAATAAACGTTTGCTCATGTGGGAGCGTGGTCTTTCTGCATTTTTCGGAAGGGGAACGGGTGACATGGTGCTTAGACCCTCAGTGTCTCTGCATGTGCTCGGAAAAGCCAACACATCCATCCTGCAGCAATGGTATCCACCGAGGGTGTAACAAAGTATCTTCCACGGTATGTGCCCACCCCCCAGCCTCCCGACTCAAACCCCCAAAGTCGCGGGGGCAAAAAGTTACAGTTCCGCCAAGTGGTTGAAGCACCCTAGCTTTTCTACTCAGGACAAGGCTGGGTTCCTTGATATCATTACTGTACTAAGCACGATGAGGCGTAGAATGTACAAAATGGATCGTGGGACTGGGACCTCACAAATGTCTCCAGAGTTGTTTGTTTTGTCTTTCTGGCTCGGATGGATATGGACGGGGGGCAGATATTGCACAGCTCGGCTGTTCCTGGCAAATGTACGTTATTTTCAAGACTGTGTTACATGAAACAAAAATAAGGGGTCGCTTGCTTTGGAGCGTCTGTTCGTAAATAGTGGGTGTTTATCAGGCATTTTCTGTCAGCCAGACTTGAACATGTGTAATCCCATTCAGCCTGTGACACCACCCCGTGGTGTAGATGCTAGTCTTATCTAAATGCTGGAGCTCTCAACAATAAGGATGAGCTGTCCACATTTTTTCTTTCCTCCCCTGTACATCCCCCCCGCCATGTTCTACCAATCGCTTGCTTTCATAATCATATTCTTTCTACCTTAGTGTGGTTTACGCCAGCTCTTTCTAGATACTGAAGATGGAATCTTGGACCGTGGACGCACAACATTTCTTCTCTGAGGAATGCATTGAAGGCTATGAATTTGCCTGTGTTTTCGGCTTTGGTTCCATCTCATACACGTTGATATATTGTATCTTTATTCTTGTTTGCATGAGCCTCC
>NW_021859180.1:0-967 GCF_006229205.1 Suricata suricatta
AAGATGTGGCACCTGCATGGCCATCCATGCAGCTTCTGTAGAGCCCCATCACTCACATTACCCACTTCTGTCTCCCACGCCTCATGACTTGGTGGAAGTCAATCAAACATGGCTCCATAGCTGCAAGGGAGTTTGAGAAACATGTTTATCTTTCCAGACTCTCCAGTACAGGGAGGCACGCATAAAGGGATTGAAGTGGATGCTGATCAAGCCATCATGTGGTATCTGCCATAGGATATTCTAGGAGGAAGAGCAGGCTGAGGCAAGTAGATTTGGGTGGAGGAATCCCACAGGAAGTTGAAAATGAGCAGTAATGAAGACTTAGATCAAGGAGTCACCTGCAGGAAGATGGGGACTAAAACGGTTCAGAAAGAATACTAAAAACAAAGGACAGTGAATGATAGAAACTTGGGGAACACTTTCATTTAAGAAGTTAGGTCCAGTGAGACATAAGTTCATCTAAGATTATACTTTGCATGGAGGAGGAAGAAGAGTTCAATGTTTCATTCTTGGGGGCAGGTTGGGGAGGGGGAAGAAAAGGCACTGAATAGAATGATGTCGGATATAGAGAGGTCACTGCCAGCTCCAACAGATCCAAATAAGCACCCACAGGGATTGGTCAGGAATCAGTAGGTGGCTGACATTTCTGCCTGCCTAGGTCCTCTGCCACTTTTCACAGTTCCTGGCTCTTCTGCTGGGACATCCACCTCCCCCATTCCATGTGCTCTAATCCATCAACTTGCCCAGCTACCACTTACCCACCCAAGTGGTGCAAACATGTCCAGAGTCAGCTCCCCAAGGAATCTGAATCTTGAGCCAAATTGCACAAAGACCAAGAAAAATTCAGCTGGAACTAAGTTTTCCAGTGGGGGTTCCCTACAAATGCTGTCCATTAATCCCTGCTTCAGAGACTCCCCCTCACTTCTGCCCCCAAGAGCTGCTCTCTTCCTCTTACTTTTGAGGTCTC
>NW_021859181.1:0-967 GCF_006229205.1 Suricata suricatta
GCAGTGCCTGCGGGAGTTTGCGTCCCCACCAATGGTGCACGGCGTCGATTTCCCCCATGGCCTTGACAGCTCTTGTTATTTCTTGTCTTGTTGGCAGTGGCCGTCCTGACAGCTGTGTGGTGACGTGTCGCTGACGCGTTGATGTTCATTGCTGTCTACCTTCCGAGTCTTTCCTCATTTGTAACCTTGGGATGAGGACAGCGCCTAGTTCGAGGGACTGTCTGGAGGGCCCCAGGAGATGGGAGCCTTGGGAGCTCCTGGCACAGTGCCCGGCTCACAGGAAGGCCCCATGAGGACACAAGACTTGTCATTGTTAGAAGAGTGCAGTGTATGCCGGGCCACACCCCTTTGGGGAAAGGTCAAGAGCTAGCGTCTGCCCACGGTAGGGAGCTGGGAGTCTGTTCCATCACACCCTCTGGAGACCATGCGGCCCTGGTTGTCGCAGTCCTCTCCCTGAAGCTGTCCCCTAGGCTGTGCATCTGGAGGGTGCTCTGGGACGCGCGGTGCCCATCTTGTGGGGCTCCAGGCCCCTTGCTGGTCAGCACACGGGTGCCGGGCCCGAACACTAGAGCGATTGGACAGACGGGGGATCTGTGGGACGGCACGGGCCTTGCTGGTCACAGTAGCCCTGGCTGCAAGTTCGCGTCGGGCCAGATGGGTTGATCCAGCTGAGCGGCGGCCCGAGTGGCCTGGTACGTGCACCTGCTGCATGGAGGCTCCGCTCGAGTCCTCGTGTTGCCCTTGGTGGTCGTGTGCACCTGTGACCCCAGCCTGGGTCAGTGTGTGACCCCTCCCCAGGCACGGCTTCTAACAGAGCATGCCTACCTGGAAGGACTGCTCACCGTGGTGCTTGTGCCCGGACTCCCTCCTGGCCATCGTCCTGGAGCTGCCGCCAGAGAAGGGCGAGCATGTGTGAGCGATGACACGGGCTGGCCGAGTGGGTAATGGCTGGTGTCTGCACACCTGT
>NW_021859182.1:0-967 GCF_006229205.1 Suricata suricatta
ATGGGATTAATAATATCAGTTCTCTCCTCCAGGACACAAGGGCTAAATATGACCAAGACCTGGCCAATTACATTGTCTCAGCCTCTGGCCAAAATAAATGTTCTTAGAGTGTGAATATAACCGTGTGATCTTCCCAACCTTTTAAACCACGGCTCTCAAAACGTAAAAAGAAAAACTTTTAAAAAATGTCTTCCAAGGGTGCAGGGGTGTCTCAGTTGGTTAAACCTCTGACTTCAGCTCAGGTTATAGTCTCGCGGTTTATGGGTTCGTGTCCCATGTCGGGCTCTATGCTGACAGCTCAGAGCCTGGAGTCTGCTTTGGATTCTCTGTCTCTCTCTCTCTCTCTCCCCTCCCCTGATCATGCTCTGTCTCTCTCTCTCTCTCTCTCCCCTCCCCTGATCATGCTCTGTCTCTCAAAAATTAAGAAACATTTTTTTAAAAAAGGGAAAACTGGATTTTTTGTTTGCTAATCCATTTGTATCTTTTATTTATTTTTTTTAGGTTTCACATATAAGTGAACTCATATTGCAATTATCTTACTCTGTCAGACTTATTTCCTCTAGTATGTTGTTGCAAATGGCAAGATTTCATTCCTTTTATTACAGAGCAATATTTTATTGTATTCATATGTATGTGTATATACACATATCTATACACCACCTCTTCAAACCACATCTTCTTTATCCATCCATGTATTGATGGGTAGTTGGGTGCCTTCTACATTTTGGCTATTGTAAACAGTGCTGCAATAAACATAGGAGTGTCTACATCATTTCAAATTAGTGTTTTCATTTTCTTTGATTAAATACTCAGTAGTAGGATTATTAGATCATATGATAATTCAATTTTTAATTTTTTGAGAATTTCCATACTACTTTTCATAGTATTTGCATCAGTTTATATACCCACCAACAGTGCACAAGGATTCCCTGATCTCCACATGCTCGCTGACACTTGTTATTTTTTT
>NW_021859183.1:0-967 GCF_006229205.1 Suricata suricatta
ATAGATACCATATGTTTGCATTCATAGGTCTAACAGGAGAGACCTGGCAGGGGACCATGGGGAGACGAAGGGGGAAAGAGAGCAGGGAAGAGTGAGGGACACAGATCAAGGGAGACTACTGAATACTGGAGACGAACCATGGACTGAAGGGGGAGGGGGAGGGGGGAGGGGGGGATGGTCATAGTGGGGGGCACTTGTGGGGAGAAGCACTGGGTGTTATATGGAAACTAATTTGACAATAAACTATTATAAAAAATTTAAAAAAAAAAGAAAAGAAAAGAAAAACTGACCATCAGCAAGGCATATCATAGTCAAATTCACAAAATACTCGGGCAAGGAGAGAATCATAAAAGCAGCAAGGGGAAAAATGGCCTTCACCTACAAGGGAAGACAGATCAGGTTCATAACAGACCTATCCACAGAAACTTGGCAGCTCAGAAAGGAGTGACAGGATATATTCAATGTGCTGAATAAGACAAATATGCAGTCAAGAATTCTTTATTCCACAAGGATGTCATTCAAAGCAGAAGGAGATATTAAAAGTTTCCCAGACAAACAAAAATTAAGGGGGTTTGTGATGACTAAACCAGCTCTGCAAGAAATATTAAGGAGGATTCTCTGAGGGAAAAAAAAAGACTGAAAAAAGACCAAAAAAACAAAGACTACAAAGCACCAGAGAACACCCAAGAAACTCCAAAGCTATAAGAAACACAATGGCAATGAATTCTTATCTTTCAGTACTCACTTTAAATGTCAATGGTCTAAATGCTCCAATCAAAGACATAGGTTAACAGAATGGATAAGAAAACAAGATCCATCTATATGCTCTTTACATGAGACACACTTTAGACTTAAATTGCCTTCAGATTAAAAGTAAGGTGATGGAGAACCATCTATCATGCTAATGGTCACTGAAGAAAAGCCAGAGTAGCCAGCCATACTTTTATCAGACATTAAAATAAAGACT
>NW_021859184.1:0-967 GCF_006229205.1 Suricata suricatta
CTCTGACCCCTACATTAGCCAGAAGATCATTTTAGTCTCTGCCACATTCAATGAAATAAGCAGCTTGATGATCATTCTTACCTCCTATGTTTTCATATTTATCACTGTCATGAAGATGCCTTCCACTGGGGGGCGCCACAAAGCCTTCTCCACCTGTGCTTCCCACCTGACCGCTATCACAATCTTCCATGGGACCATCCTATTTCTCTACTGTGTTCCTAACTCCAAAAGTTCATGGCTCATGGTCAAGGTGGCTTCTGTCTTTAACACTGTGGTCATCCCCATGCTGAACCCACTGATCTACAGCCTCAGGAACAAAGATGTGAAAGAGACAGTCAAGAAGCTAATTAATGTTAAATTGTTCTTTGATAAAATGTAAAGCCAGAAATATTAACTAGTTCTCTTTGAGAGTACTGGTAAGAGTTGTTCAATAGATAGTCAGTACACAAGTGTATAGTAGATTTGTTATCTGTTCATAATCTGTTCACTCTAATGTTTTGTACCCCACATCCACCTCATGAATTCAGTTCAGGTCATGATCTCATGGTTCTTGGGATCAAGCCCCGTGTCAGGCTCTGCACTGACAGCATGAAGCCTGCTTGGGATTCTCTCTCTCCCTCTCTCTGCCGTTCCTTGGCTTGTGCTCTCTCAAATTAAATAAACAAACCTTTATAAAACCTTTCAACATAAAACTCTAAAATTCTAAAATCAAAAATTGTATCTAATTCCACAAGAATCATCTTTGTACTGGAAGATTCCCAGAAAAATAAAAATAAATAAAAATGTATCTCCCTTAAAAGGTCCAGAATACCTGTAAATTATAATTGGTAGTATGAGCAAATATAAAATATTGTCTATGTAGTAGCACAAGAAAAAATATACATTTTGGACATAACATGCCATCACTCTAGTTTTTCTCTTTGAGTCAATGTGGTTGTACTTTATTCAGTTATTTAAAACTTTATTG
>NW_021859185.1:0-967 GCF_006229205.1 Suricata suricatta
GGCCCCTTTGTGGGATTTTTAGAACGATCTCTCAATTATCCAGATGTATTCATGACAACTGAGGAGCCTAGGGTCCTGCTACTCCACTGCAAATTTTCTCCCTTCTGAAGGATCCCTGTATGTAAAACTCATCCATAGTTTACATTTTTTTGGAGACTACAAACACAACACATAATAATTACTGTGTTTCTATACCAAAAACGCTTACATTTGACATAATGATAGAATTCAAACCGTGTTTAACACTATAAAATATTGCGCAGGAATTGAAAGAGAAAAATGGAAATACATCCATGTTCTTGGACTGGAATGTTTCATACGTGAGCTGCCAATAGTGCTCAACGTGCTCTGCTCACTTAATGATCTTTATCAGAACCCCAATGCCATTTTTAGCAGGTATGTCAAAATCCATCCAGACGTTCATAGGGAAGTCACAGCATAATATATACCCAGGATAATGCCAGAAATGAAGGCCACCTTGGTGGCAAACACTTCTTAAAGTGAAGCATCCTACTAAGCCATAGTTACCACATAACATCCTTCAGACATAAAGACAGGCATAGAATACTGGACCAAGGATGCTGAGCTAGATGTGTATCTCACCAATGTTCCTGTGGATGACAATGAGCTGAAAATCCCATTAAATTCCTATTCTGACTTGGAGGTCTGAGTTTCCATATTTCTCTCAAGTTACAAGTGATGCTAATATACTAAGTTAAAAGACATGCTTTTAAATTCTAAGAGAAAACAAAACAAATATAAAAAGGGAAATCAAGGAAAAGAAAAGTCACAAGGACTTTGAAGATAAAGATGATTGTGCAAATGACAACTTGTAACCTCAAGAACAACAGCTCCTGTTCTTCAACATTGACTAAGCACCACAAACCATTCTAACACTTTTCCATAAATTCTCCCATGAATCCACGTGACCAGTGAGAACATTAGAATTGATTTACATTGGGGCGCC
>NW_021859186.1:0-1917 GCF_006229205.1 Suricata suricatta
ACCAATTTTTAAATTTATATGATTAACGTATTTTAAATGCAACATGATAATGTGTTCAATACCTTTTTAATTTTTCTTTTAGAAATCTTAATTTATTTTGAGAGACAGAGACACAGAAAGAGAGCACATGTGTGCCCATGTGTGAGTGGGGGAGGGGCAGAGAGAGGAAGAAAGGGAAATGAAGAAGGCTCCACCATTTCAGCCACTCAGCCTGAGGTGGGGCTCGATTTCACAAACAGAGAAACCATGACCTGAGCCAAAATCAAGAGTCTGGTGCTTAATGGACTGAGCCACCCAGGTGCCCCAGTTTAGATAATAATTAAAAAAATCTTTTTTTTAATGTTTATTTATTTTTAAGAGACAGAGCATGAGTAGGGTAGGGTCAGAGAGAGAGGGAGACACAGAATCTGAAGCTGGCTCCAGGCTCTAAGCTGTCAGCACAGAGCCTGAAACAGGGCTTGAACCCACAAACCATAAGGCCTGAGCCACCTTTGGACACTGAACCAGCTGAGCCAACCAGGTGCTCCATAAATAATAATTTTAAAGGGCTGACACACATTTTGCTTTTATCACTTTAAAACTGCACGTCCTGAAAAACATAAAATGCTGAAGCTCTTTTGTTTCCTTATGTCTTGACTCTTTTCTCTGAATAGTTCTCAGGAATGTCATCACCACATGTATCTCAAAGTACATGACCATGTTACGCAAACAACTGAAAGCAAGGCAACTCTGATAAAGTGAGTGTTGTTATCCAAAATTGGATCAGAGCACATGCAGAAAGGGAAGAATTTGAGATAGAAAACATGGTCTTTCAAAATAAAACTTAGTTTCTCATCCATTTCTTAAGGTGTATATTCTGATGCTGGGACACAAGCCAGAGAGCAGTCCTGAATTATCGAGCTTCTGGCATTTTGAAAGAGTGGCCTTCAACATGTTGTTAAATTCCAGTGAATTCCTTGCTCTTTTGAAATATACTTTTTGCTATTGTGAATCTCTAGCAAAAATCTTGGAAAGAGATTACTGTTTTACAGTGGGAACATTAATGCTGGGTTAAGGAAAATTGGCCTTATAAAACAGAAAAAAATGGAACAGTAGGTGATAAACCTATATTTGTGTTTTATATCAACCCTACTATTGTGAAATATATTACTCTTGAATCAATGTACAGATGAATGATGATGACATCATCTACATATAAAGGTGACAAAAATGAAAAGGAATCAAACTCCCAATTCTTTTAGAACATCTGCTTTTTACTTCTCTGTGACTAAGAAACAATCACACTGATAATTAGTTCTTCCAATTCTAGAAGGGAGCTTACTTGCTGCCTTTTACTGGTGATCAAAAACTCATGCTACTTAGTAATAAAGAAAATAAATCTGAAAAGACCACCAGTTGCTGGTACAATTCTTAGCTTGAAAGAATTAGCCCTAAAGCTCTTGCTATTATAGGATACAGGAAGAGGTACAGGTTAAGTCATAGGGGATACACCAGCCACCCCTTCTGAAGGTCTATAGTGCTGCATTTAGGATTTCCCACACTACTGTTTTGTTTAATGTATATTTATTTTTGAGAGAGAGAGAGAGAGCATGAGCAAGGGAGAGGCAGAGAGAGAGGAAGACACAGAATCTGAAGCAGCCTCCATGCTCCAAGCTGTCAGCAGAGCCCAACGTGGCTCAAACTCATAAACCCAGAGATCATGACCTGAGCCAAAGTTGGGACACCTAACCTACTAAGCTACTCAGGCACCCCTCCCATACTACTATTACTCTAGTGATTTACTACAAGGAATTTTAAACTGGACTTCTAACCTGTCTTCTTTCTCCTTCTCCTTCCAAACCATCATCCACACTGTCATCATAATGATCTTTCTAAAACATAACTCATTGATTCTCTCTTAAAACTCTCAAAAGATTT
>NW_021859187.1:0-967 GCF_006229205.1 Suricata suricatta
GCAGCGGCCAGTTCGCCATCGTGCGGAAGTGCCGGCAGAAGGGCACCGGGAAGGAGTTCGCGGCCAAGTTCATCAAGAAGCGCCGCCTGTCGTCCAGCCGCCGGGGGGTCAGCCGGGAGGAGATCGAGCGGGAGGTGAACATTCTGCGGGAGATCCGGCACCCCAACATCATCACGCTGCACGACATCTTCGAGAACAAGACGGACGTGGTGCTCATCCTGGAGCTGGTTTCGGGCGGGGAGCTCTTCGACTTCCTGGCAGAGAAGGAGTCGCTGACGGAGGACGAGGCCACCCAATTCCTCAAGCAGATCCTGGACGGCGTCCACTACCTGCACTCCAAGCGCATCGCCCACTTCGACCTCAAGCCAGAGAACATCATGCTTCTGGACAAGAACGTGCCCAACCCGCGCATCAAGCTCATCGACTTCGGCATCGCCCACAAGATCGAAGCAGGGAATGAGTTCAAGAACATCTTTGGCACCCCCGAGTTCGTGGCCCCGGAGATTGTCAACTATGAGCCCCTTGGTCTGGAGGCTGACATGTGGAGCATTGGTGTCATCACCTACATCCTCTTGAGCGGCGCTTCCCCGTTCCTGGGTGAGACGAAGCAGGAGACGCTGACCAACATCTCAGCCGTGAACTACGACTTCGACGAGGAGTACTTCAGCAACACCAGCGAGCTGGCCAAGGACTTCATCCGCCGGCTGCTCGTCAAGGACCCCAAGAGAAGAATGACCATCGCCCAGAGCCTGGAGCATTCCTGGATCAAGGCCATCCGGCGGCGCAACGTGCGGCGGGAGGACGGCGGCCGGAAGCCGGAGCGGCGGCGCCTCAAGACGGCGCGCCTCAAGGAGTACACCATCAAGTCGCACTCGAGCATGCCCCCCAACAACACGTACGTCAGCTTCGAGCGCTTCTCCAAGGTGCTGGAGGAGGTGGCGGCGGCCGAGGAGGGCCTGCGCGGCCT
>NW_021859188.1:0-967 GCF_006229205.1 Suricata suricatta
AGCCTGTACTACAAAGCTGTAATCAAGACAGTATGTTATTGGCACAAAAACAGACACATGGATCAATGGAATAGAGAACCCAGAAACAGACCCACAAATGTATGGCCAACTAATCTTCAGCAAAGCAGGAAAGAGTATCCCATGGAAAAAAAGACAGTCTCTTTAGCAAATGGTGCTGAGAGACCTGGACAGCAACATGCAGAAGAATGAAACTGGACCACTTTCTTACACTATACACAAAACTAAATTGAAATGGATGAAATGTCTAAATGTGAGACAGGAAACCATCAAACTCCTAGAGAAGAAAACAGACAACCTCTTTGACCTCGGTCACAGCAACTTCCTATTTGACATGTCTCAGAAGGCAAGGAAAATAAAAGCAAAAATGAACTATTGGGACCTCATCAAGATAAAAGGCTTCTGCACAGTAAAGGAAACAATCAACAAAACTTTTTAAAAGGCAACCAACAGAATGGGAAAGGATATTTGCAAATGACATATCAAATAAAAGGTTAGTATCCAAAATCTATAAAGAACCTACCAAACTCATCACCCAAAAAACAAATAATCCCAGTGAAGAAATGGGCAGAAGACACAAACACTTTACCAAAGAAGATATCCAGATGGCTAACAGAAACATAAAAAGATGCTCAACATCACTCATCATCAGCGAAATACAAATCAAAACCACATTGAGATACCACCTCACACCAGTCAGAGTGGCTGAAATTAACAACTCAGGAAACAACAGATGTTGGCAAGGATGTGGAGAAAGAGAAACCCTCTTGCACTGTTGGTGGGAATGCAAACTAGCACAGGCACTCTGGAAAACAGAGTGGAGGTTCCTTAAAAAATTAAAAATAGAATTACCCTACGAGCCAGCAATAGCACGACTAGGAATCTATCCAAAGGATATAGGAGTGCTGATGCATAGGGGCACATGTACCCCAATGTTTATAGCATCACT
>NW_021859189.1:0-967 GCF_006229205.1 Suricata suricatta
CTTAGTCTTGAATCAGGTGTCAATATAGAATTACAAAGCCTGGTCCATTCTGAAGAACTGTGTGAATCCTTATTGTTGCTATGCTGAGCCCAGGGTTGGGTGCTAAACCCACCTTTTGGTCCCTGGATTTGCAGAAATGGAGCACAGCGACCCGAGAGCCTTCTTACCTAGGAGGAGTCAATGGGGCTTCAAACAAAGTCCAATCATGTCCGAGTCACGGCACTAAAACTGTGAAAGATGAAGTACACTGGACAATTAGGGGGTGATTTTATTCAGCCTAGTGCGATAGGGAGAAGGCTTACTAATGAAAGACATTTCACAGAAAACCAAGGAGGTCTGGGCATTTGTAGAGGCCAGTAGACAGTAAAGTCATCCACAGTCTTCAATAGTCATGAGGAGGAGGAGCGGGGTCTTATTTCAGGATATGGGAGAACAGGGGATCCTTTGTGGTCATCCGTTTCTTGGAATGTGTGTAGAGACAGAAGTGTGTAGAGACTTCTAAACTGCTTTCCAGAAGAACTGGGATTACATTAAGTTCAACACTGTCATTAACTTCTAAACAAATGAAGCTATATGTAAAACAGAAACCTGGGGCTCCTGGGCTGCTCAGTTGGTTAAGCATCTGAGTTTTGATCTCAATGCAGGTCATGATCTCATGGTTTCTGAGATTGAGCCCCTAGTCAGGCTCTGCACTGACAGCATGGAGCCTGCTTGGGATTCTCTCTCCCTCTCTCTTTGGTCCTCCACTCTCTCAGAATAAATAAGTTAACATTAAAAAAAGAAAAATGAAACTTTTCTTACTAAGTAGAGACTTAGTATTTTTTGTTCGTTGATCTTTAAATTACTTGTGATGCTGCAAATCCCTTGTGATTAACTCTCAATACAAACAGAATTTTGGAAAGTACTCATCAAATCTAGACTGGCAATTTCTCTGTTGAAATAATGTCCTTCATTTATTGAGAAAGTC
>NW_021859190.1:0-967 GCF_006229205.1 Suricata suricatta
GGCATCTTCATCCCCTTTCTGCCACCTAACTGGAACTTCATCGCCTATGGTGTATCCTTTACTGTGGGAGCAGCACCTGCTGTCACGGGGAGGCTCCCCACAGGTCCTCCCCCAGATCTGGCTCGGGGCCCTACCAGGCCTGCTGGTCCCCCACGCCTGAGTCACCCGCAGGTCGGCACCCTCGTCTGCGACCTGCTCCCCCTCTTCACCCCAAACAGCTGCCATGACCACAGTGCCTGAAACCTGATGTCCGTTCCCTGTGTGGCTCACTGGCATGGGGTCCGGGCTGAAAGCCCGGGAGTGTCTGCCCCTTGCCTGCCGTCTGTGCGGGGATAGCGCGTCCGGGCACCCTGGTGGAGGGGCTTTGGAGTGAGGCAGGCAGCCTGGATGGCAGGAAGGGGACGCAAAGGGGTCACAGAGCTCAGAGACTGAAGGCTGACTCCCAGGCATTTACATGGTGTGCAGTCACAGGGTCCAGGGTACTCCGTGCGACCCCACTTGTGTGCCGGTCTGCGATGGGCTGGCTCAGGCTGGCTGGCCGGCGAGCCACATGAGGAGTCCAGGGAAGACACTGATGATAACGGTGGCCCCTCTTGCCGCATGAGTCTGTTGGCAGGTGTTGGCCGGGCCTGGAGTGGCAGAGGTTGGAGAGAAGGCCGCCGGCCACTAGGAGCCCCGACACAGGCCCCAGTGGGGACTGCGAACCCTGTGGCACCCTTGAAAGGAGGCTCCAGACATGTCACCAGAGTAGGCTTCAGGCCAGGTGGGTAGGCGTCGAGGACACACATGGGGCTGATGTGCAGGCCGGTGGGGAGCCCGCTCAGGGGCAGCTGTGCTCCTCCCCCGGGCACGTGGGCATCACCAGCCCTGCTCCCTCCTCACGTTTACTCTGTGGATGACGACCTCGGCTCCGCGAGTACATCCGTGCTCTGGGGGTCACCGCTGGCTGACCCCACCAGTGAGCCTG
>NW_021859191.1:0-967 GCF_006229205.1 Suricata suricatta
GTCTCTCCACACCCTCGCCAGCATCTATAGTCTCTTGATTTGTTTATTTTAGCGACTCTGACCGGTGTGAGGTGGTATCTCAGTGTGGTTTTGACAGAATGGGAAAAGATAGTGGCAAATGACATATCAGATAAAGGCCTTGTATCCAAAATCTACAAGTAACTCACCAAACTCCACACACGAAAAACAAATAATCCAGTGAAGAAATGGGCAGAAGACATGAACAGACACTTCTCCAGGGAGGACATCCAGATGGCCTACAGGCACATGAAATGATGCTCAGCATCACTCATCATCAGGGAAATACAAATCAAAACCACACTGAGATACCACCTCATGCCGGTCAGAATGGCAAGGCACCTCCATTTTTAGGGATGTCCTGGGCCTTTTGAGTGGCCTGATTTGTTCTCTGGACTGCATTCATGCAGACATTCAGCCAGAACTGAATGTAGGGTTCATCCACTCACTACGATCGCTGGCTACCCGGTGCGTCTTATGGTACATCTATTAGCGACATAGCTAAGAAGGTGCTCTCCCTGCCCAAGGTGGCCACTCCAGGGATTTTAAGTGAAGCTTTCCTTTTTTTTTTTAATATTTATTTATTTTTGAAAGAGAGAAAAAGACAAGAAAGCGCTGGGGACAAGCAGAGAGAGAGACACAGAATCCGAAGCAGGCTCCAGGCTCAGCGCTGCCAGCACAGAGCCTGACACGGGGCTCGAACCCACAGACCATGAGATCATGACCTGAGTGGAAGCCGGACGCCCAGCTGACTGAGCCACCCACGGGCCCCACTAAGTGAGGCTTCCTTATTGGTTCCAACCTGTGGTGAGCTGGAGCAGCATGAGAACAAGCTGGGCATCTCTTCCCGGCCCCACATTCAGTAGCATTGTGTCAGCAGCCAGAAATCAGGCCTGATGGGCGTATTCACCATGGAAACCAGTGCGCGTGACAAATCACGGCACTTGTT
>NW_021859192.1:0-967 GCF_006229205.1 Suricata suricatta
GTTGTTCCCAGATAGGACCTTGGTTGCCACTCCACTAAATTTAGTACACCACCCCAACCCGACCTCCTGCATGGCTTCAGGCTGCCACTTTTTTTTGTCTGGGCTCATGAGCCTTTACTTCAGTGCTACTCCAATGTGGCCAACTGGTTTGACCCAGCTTTTTAAATTGGATTCAGACAGGTTCCTTATCAATAAATGTAACTACTTCAGCCTTGATGGATTGATCCTAACACTTGCTGGAATCCAAAGAAGTCTCGTAGAGTCTTCCTACTCAAAAGACAGAAATATTTCCTAGACAAAAGTAAATTGAGCAATTTATACAGAAATAGAGAAATACAGCTTAATTTTGGATAGTAGGAAGAAGAAAAGAGAAAAAACACCACTATTTCTCCAAACGGCAATTTGGTAAGATAAAACAAACAGAGCCGTTAAATAACACACTAGTGACATATTATGTTTTAAAATAACTCTTGAATGAAAACTGAGCATCTATACAATAAAAAATGGTTTTGCTCTCTACCTGAACAAAATTATATAATCATTCTGTTCTCAGTAAAATAAAGGGAGAATAGCTAGACTAGGTTCACTCCATGGTCGCTTTTGATATATAATTATTATTTTGAGACATTTTTCATGTCCCAGTCTCTGATTTAAGAACTGATGAAAAAATGCAGCTATGTTTTATTTTAAGACGAATCGTTCAGAAAAAAAAATCTGTAGTTAATCCCAAGCCCTTCTATATTGTAAAAAACAACAATGGGGCTTCGGCTCGGGTCATGATCTCCCAGTGAGGTTGAGCCCCGCGTCAGACTCTGGGATGACAACTCGGAGCCTGGAGCCTACTTTTCAGATTCCGTGTCTCCCTCTCTCTCTGCCCTCTGCTGCTCATGTTCTATCTGTCTGTCATAAATAAATAAATGTTTAAAAAATAATGATGCATGTTACTTTTTAAGTTTATTTTGTACCA
>NW_021859193.1:0-967 GCF_006229205.1 Suricata suricatta
GGTGCCAGGTAGGTGGGTGGGAAGACAGGATCTCCCTATGCTGCAGGTGCCCGGGGAGGACATTTGGGCAGGAATCTGCGCAGCTGTGGCTCTAGCAGGGGCCTGTGGGTGTCCGTGGAGGAGGTGGTGTGCGGGCAAGTTCGGGAGACAGCTGCATGGTAAACTCGCGCTACACGGTTTGAGCGAGAATCCTGGGGGTCAAGGGTGTGGGTAGGAGGGAGAGATGGGGTGGGGTTGGTGAGATGGGGTGTGGGAGTGGGATTCGCCAGGGGGCTGTTCTCTCACCCAGAAACATCGAGTTGGCGGAAAGACCACTGAGGTCCACATTCTGGGCCCCGGAGGGGTTGGCACGTGCTGGTGTTTGTCAGGAAGCTCCCAGGTCCTTGCTGGCTCTGTTGCTGATTCAGGCCTGAGGGCACCCACGTTGGTGGAGGGGTCAGGTCTGAGCCACACGTTCAGGGCTCAGGAGGGTTTGGGGCTGGGGAATCGGGCAGGCGCTATTCTGGAAGCTGCTAGTGGACCCAGAACCGCGGAGGCACCAAGTCGGGGGTTGCAGCCGATATCTGCGCATGCGCCTGGCTGTTTGGAGCAGAAAGTGGGAGGCAATTCCGGAAGGGTTGCTGGAGGGTCAGGCTTCGTTAATGGAAAGGGAGGATCCTGGGAGCGTTGGGGCGGTCAGGGAGTGCGATTCCAGGTCATGATCTCAAGGTTCGTGGGTTTGAGCCCCGCCTCAGGCTCTGTATTAACAGCTCAGAGCCTGGAGCCTATCTTCAGATCCTGTGACTCCTTCTCTCTCTGACCCTCCCCTGCTCACGCTGTCTCTCTCTCCCTCTCAGAAGTAAATAAAAACATTAAAAATTTTTTTAAATGCTGGAGGTATCACAGTCTCAGATTTCAAGATATACTACATAGTTATAGAAATCAAAATTGTATGTTACTGGCACACAAATACACACATAGATCAACT
>NW_021859194.1:0-967 GCF_006229205.1 Suricata suricatta
AGTTGATGTTGATCAGAATGAGTCTTCCCTGTTCCTGATCTTTCTTCACATGTGAATATGACTCTTCTGGCTCCTCTTTGCTCCTTCACTCACTCTTCCCCAGGAGTGGCAGAGTATCATTGGTTAGTTTTGATAGAAAGACTAGGAATGCTTAGTATCTGCCTTCTTTCTTTTGATAATTGGCTGACCAGAGACAGCAGGCATTCTTTGCTGTCCTCAAGAAGCCCACCCTTCTCACCCAGAGAAGATGTGCTCTGGTCCAACATTATCTTTACCTCTGATTGGCTGCTTGAGCCTGCCTAATTCTGGCTTAAGTTATGAAGCCTATCCATTGCTCTAAGTAAGCCATATTCTCCAACCTAGCCATTATTGGTAATAAAAGTGATTATCCATTGTCTTGCTTTATATTGTTTTCAGAAACTGGATGTGGAGAAGGTGATGCTATTATTTAGATGTCCTCAATAATCCCAACAGTTATGAACAGACCTGAATCTTGGTTTAGGTGTTCACTAATAATTAAATCTCTTCATTTGCTGAACGTACATTTCCTCCTCAGTAAAGTGAGGTAGTTGGATGAAATCAGTGGCTTCCAAACCTGAATTGGCCTTAGAAGTCTGCATGGAGTTGAGAAGATAGTATCTCAAATAGAATCTATAGCATTGGGGCCCACAAATGTGCATTGTGAAAAGGAGACTTGGGTGGTGCAAATCTGGAGATGGGCTTTTTGGATCTCCTTGTGCTTGTACTCTGTTTTCCAGCTGCATAGGCAGCTGGATACTTTGGAGCTTGCTAGAAATGCAGAACACTTGGTCCTGCTCCAGAAGTACTGAGTCAGGATCTGCATTTTAACAAGATTGCTGGGGTTTTTTGTATGCACATTAAAGATTGAGAAGTCCTGCCTTGAACTGTATTATCTCAATAGCCCTTCCCATGCTGGAACTGCTGTGATTCTATTTCTTTTTCATTG
>NW_021859195.1:0-967 GCF_006229205.1 Suricata suricatta
ATACTAACCCAGAAGAGGAAATATGCAATACAGAATTAGTTATCAGAATACATTAATAATTCCAATAAGTCAGTAAGAAAAAGAGAAAAACTCCAAGAGAGAAAAAGGGGCAAAATAAAAACTTGTTATCTTGGAAGTTAAGTAAGAAGCACCAACATTTAACATACCCAACCTAAATCCTATCCCAACACAAAATACAGTGTTTTAAATCCAGTGTTGCTATGTCTTGAATTGCTTTCTTTATTGACTATTAGCTGAGAACTTCAGAAGTATATGAGACTTAATAACATAGACTGACTGTAGAAATTATTTAGTAGGAATATTAGTAGAAGATTTCTATTTTGTAAAGTAACATGTATCCTAAAGTTTTTAATGGAGATATTTTCAAATTGGTAAATAAATAAAGTTACTTCCAAGTGAAAATATAAAAACAAATGCAGTGCATATACTGATAGAAAATAAAATGGTGCTTAAATAAAACTTGGTGATAGAAATATCTGTTGCCATAATGTAGAATAAAATATTCATGTGTCAGAATCTTGCTTTTTTACAGATATGAATAGCCCTTCATCTTTGATATACTGTTCCTAGATGTATATTTTCTGCTTTAATTATCTTGTGTGGCATTTCATATCTTAGCTATCCTTTGATGGTTACTAACTACTTTGAATTAATAGTAACAATATCTGATCTTCCAGGTAAAGATTATATCTTTCTAGCTCAGATAAATTCTTATGCAATAATGTAATGTTTTTAAATAAAGGCAACGTTACTATAAAGTTTAAGCAAATTTAATAACTTCTTGATTCCTGAAAACAAACTCTAAATGTTTTTTTCTAGCGCAATTGACATTTACAATTTGCATTATAAAATCATAATCACTCCCTCTCTTTTTAGGGGACAAATTCTAACACTTTTTTAATATTTCATTTATATTCTTATGAGCTGGGAAATGGCATTAATTTCA
>NW_021859196.1:0-967 GCF_006229205.1 Suricata suricatta
ATTTGTCCCAAGAATTGGGGGTGGCAGAGCTGGAGCTGGCACCCAACCTCCCAATGTCCAGGCTCCGCTGCCTTTGCCTCACGCCCAGGGGCCATGGGTCTGGCTCACCCTCCTCAGTCATCTTCTCCAATGACATATTCCCTCCAAGACCAGATCAGTGCTGTCCAACAGACTTTTCTGAAATGATGATGGAAATGTTTATAGCTGAGATGTCCCTTCTGATAAGCAGTAACCACATGTGGATCACAAGAGATGAATCTAGTGCAAATGAGGAACTCAACTTTTCATGCCATTTCATTGTACTGGACATACATTAAAATAGCTGCACGTGACTAGCTACCATATTGGACAGGGCAAGTCTAGAGACCAGAGAGCATATTGAGTCTATAGCCTCCGTTGATGAAACTGTCACAGAAGTGGAAGATCCTTGTAGTAACGTTTGAGTCTAAGCTGCCAAGACCTTGTTAGGGGCTGCATTCAGTTTCATTTAACGGTAGAGCACAACCTATCCCCACAGATGCCTTTGCTCAAGCAGTTTCCTCCTTTCCTGGGCAACATCTTACCCATTAATCTAATCTAGCCTCAAATTCACCTTCCTTCAGGAGGTTTTTGCTGATCCACCCCCCTCCCACCAAGCAGAGTGAGAGATTCTTCCATGGAACTCCCTCCATCCTATAATTGTCCCCAGAAGGATGAAAGGGAAGAGAGTTTTTGTTTTGGTTTGGAAACTGGAAGAGAGGGGAGAGAGTTTGCCTGGCGGGGAGGGAGTTGGGGCAGGGGCATGTGAGGAGTAATGTGAGATTGATAAGGAAGATGTAACTAAAAGAGACGGGTAATATGTGACTTAAGCTTCTCTAGCTGCTCTAAGAAATCTTTCATAAAAGTAGATATTAACAGCGACACCTGGGTGGCTCAATCAGTTGGGCATTAGACTGCCCCTCCCCTGCTTTCTCTCTCTCTCTCTCTC
>NW_021859197.1:0-1917 GCF_006229205.1 Suricata suricatta
ACTTTACTTATCTGGAATATCTTATCGGGTACAGTAGCAGAATTCTCCAAGGCCAAGATGTATGACTTTATTCCTTGTAGCGGTGGCAGATGGGGAGTTAGGAAGGGAGCTCCCACTACTAATTGTTAAAAAATTAGAATTCACCCTGAGCAGTCGATTAAAACACCTGGTCCTGTTACCATGGCAAATTTGAGGTGACCTCTCTCCTTTTCTACATATTTCCTCTCAAAGGGTTTATTTATGGCTATTCTTCTGAAAGAATACTTTCAATGACCATTTTAACTAGATTTTATTAGGGTAAAATGTGAGAAATTGGCTCCACATGGACTAAATGTCCTGGGCACGCCTCTGGTCCCCAGTTATCTCTTGAGGAAAGAATCATGCCTCAGCTGCCCTGACCGCTGTCCAAGGTTCTGAAACACTTCTCATGGACAGTTATGAATGTTAAAGAAAACACCTCAGAAAATTCTGCCTTAATGGCCACTCAGCTGAGCTTAACTCTTCTAGCCGAAATTTCTTCTCTCACGATATTATCTATTTAACATTTTGCCTAAATTGTGATTGGGACATACTATCTTAACAAGGGGCAAGGGCCATTCTTTTCCTTTAAATCAAATGATTCTCATCAGGGGTGAATTAATAACATCTGGAAACATTTTTGGTTGCCAAAAATGGTGATGTTATAAAGATATAGAAGTATTATTGGCATCTAGTGGATAGAGACTAGAATACAGTATACAGTACTGCTAAATATTCTGAAATGCCCAAGACAGACCCCTACAACAAAGACTAATGCAGCGCAAAAACTCCAGAGCACTAAGCTTGAGAAACCTTTAAAAATTTTTTATTCTTTCTTTATTTTTGAGAGGCATAGACACAGAGCCCACACAGGGGAGGGGGCAAAGAGAGAGACACACACAGAATCTAAAGCAGGCTCCAGTCTCCGAACTGGCAGCACAAAGCCTGATGCAGGGCTTGAACTCACCAACCGTGAGATCATGATCTGAGCCAAAGCTGGATGCTCAACAGACTGAGTCACCCAGGAACCCTGAGAAACTTTGTTTTAAATAAATCTCCAGATAAATGAACGTTACTACTCTCCTTCTTCTACTATGGTAAGTTAGCTAGTTTCTGATGTTTGACATAAAAGCTTCTAAAGAGAGGAGTATCCTGGTTAAGAGGTTGAGCTTTGAGTCATACAGACATAGATTTTACTCCCAGATCTGTGATCTTAGATAAGTTGCATAACCTCTATATAATTAGGTTTTCTCAGGTGTGAAATTAGCAATGGTATTACTTTATTGGGTTGCTATAAAGAATCAGCAAATTCATCCAAGTTGCTAGGCACAGACCATAGTAAACACAAGGATATGTTAGCTATGATGATTGTTATTCTCCAGTGAGGGTTTTATCAACTCTCAGTTCAATACACTGAGACGAGACAGAGTTAAGTGTTGGTATAAACCAGACCCAGAAGCATACACCAAGACACCATTCAGGCCTTTTTCTAATATTAACATTTTCTTAGCCCACCATTGCTGCCATTAATCCTTTCTTTGCAAAAGGAGAATATGAGGATGAGAATGGTGTGACCAACATGGCTAGTCACTAATGTGGATTCATTCATTCATCATGCCTGGCTGGTCTTGAGAGCAGGAGGAAATAAGGAGAAGTAGAATGGCTATGAATTTGAAACAAAGATGACTAAGACTTGATTTCTAATAAAAGACTCAAGGGACTGATTTAGAATGGGGAACTAAGACATGGACACAGGAGTTTAATACAAAGTAGAAAATGATAAAGGGCCAGATAGATGAGGCCAAAGTTCAGAGAGCTTTACAGCAATCCCAAGGAGAAGAGACTACTTCTGGGTAGAGAAAATATTGAGGAGGTGGTGATATTTGGGCTGGACCCAAA
>NW_021859198.1:0-967 GCF_006229205.1 Suricata suricatta
ATTTTCACATGTTCCAGTCTTAAAATATGGTGGAGCAGATTGTTTTTTCCACAAAGGATTTGTTATTGCACCTGATTGTTTCAAACCGCTGTTCCTTTTTGAACTTCTAGCTTCTTTTCTCTCTTTTTTATTGTTCTTTTCTATCTCTAGGCCATTAGCAACTTACTCTCCAAAACACCAGTGAAAAGAACCTCACTTCCTTCTGGCTCCTTACAGACATTTTAGAGCATGTAGATTTAGACATAACAATGAATAGATCAGCCCCTGCAGCTAGAAAAGAAGCTTAGAGACCCTGTGGAGTTCCATCTGATAGAAGTTCTTCTGTTTGGCCTCATTCTACCACTTACCAGGTCTATGCACCCACAGGCAAGTTTTTAAATATTTCTATGCTTCAGATGTCCCATCTCAAAATGAATATCAAATTTTTACTTAAATCTGTAGGGTGTATTAAGATAGTACGCTCTTGCCCTGACTGCAGCAGGTCTAAACCAGTGAGCTGCTAATGTGAACTCACAATCAATTATAGCTCAAGTTGTCTGATACTCTACCCATTCTCCAGATGCAGGAAAATGTGAAAGCAAACTGAGTCCAAAGCGGTTAGGCTCTGGTGGTAGGTCAGCCATAGGGCAGCTCTGCTTCTCTATCAGCTAAAGAGGATCAAGATTCCTGCCCAACTGTAGTAGGGAATGAGTTAAATAAATACCAAAGATGTAAACGTGTTTATAAAAGTTTAAAAAGCACAGTTCTGACACATCCGTTCGCGTGACCATATCGGTGCTGTGCATTATAATCAAGAATTTGAATTCATGGTCCGCAGTCTTGGAATAACAGAAACGTTACTGAGTAAATCGCCCAGGGAACTTCATTAAGGTGCTCACAAGGACATTCTCATTCTAAAAAGCATGCCCATTACATAGGGAGAGCCCTGAGGCAAGAAATGCTGTTGTGGTAAAGTCACGGACCTAAA
>NW_021859199.1:0-967 GCF_006229205.1 Suricata suricatta
GCTCGCACTGATTTCCGCCATCACCTCCCTCTGTTGTGAACTCCCATCTGCAGCTCCGTTCATGAAGTCTACGAACTCTGGCAAAGCAGGTACTGAATTCTGTCTCCATGTCCCTGCTCAGCAAATGAGACATCTCTGTTTTGGGCTGTCAGCTCTCAGGAGAGACAAGTCGGGGAGGGACTCGTTCTGTGTGACTGGCAGACTAGTCTGAGAAGACAGGTGCATGATACATGCTTCTGATGACAACAGTCCATTTCTTAATTCCGTCAGTGGTTTTATGGCTACTGTTCCCCCTGACAACTCGGGCTCCTGTCACTGAAAGAAGCCCTTGGGACCTTGCTTTCCACTCTCCCAAACTTGAAGGACTTACCACTTGGTTATCAATCTCCCAACAAGAATCCTTCAGAGACTATTTAGACGCACATAACGCACTCCTTTATTTGCCCAAGGGGCCGGCCTGCAGCAACACGAGGCTACTTTTCATCTCACTCCCAAAGGCCTCCGTATGAGGCAGAGGAGGGCTACGCTGTCTGGCAAATCACCACCACTAATTCCTAGCTCCATTTAGTAGCAAATTCCTTGGTAACCTGGTAATAGTGTTAATGTTCACGAGGTAGTCACGGAGCACTGGACTGATGTCCGAGGAGTTTAAGAATAGAAGGGTGTCTTTTGCTTCTCATTTACTCATAATCATAACTCCCTGCTCCAGAACGCCTAGGTGTTCGGCAGCTAGGGGCACAGGGAGCAAAATTACTCCTGACTTCCACTCATGCAAAAAGCATTTGCTGCTAATACTTTACATTTCTGCAGTACCATAGAGTTTAAAGTGTTATTATATACATGGTCCTTATTACCAGATTTAGAGAGACCAGGGAAAGGATTATTAATCCCATTGTACAAATTAGAATCCAAGGCACAGAGGTTAAGTAAGTTGCTCATAATTACATAATTACCAGTTACTAGAATA
>NW_021859200.1:0-967 GCF_006229205.1 Suricata suricatta
TTATAAAACTCATGATACACTGCCCTACATGTAAAAATGAGTGACTTATACAGTTCCTGGCTTGTACCGAAACCACCGATTGTAGTTTCACCTGAGAAATGTAGATGCTTCTGAATTATTTCTTTTGTTGGATAGTGCTTTGAAATCTAAGACTGTGATTCTAGTTTGGTTATTTTATTTTTATGTGTGCATTTAATTGCATTTATTTTTAATTATACAAATCATTCAACAACAAGCTTTTGCTGTAAAAATTTCAAACAGTGTATGAAAGGCAAAAGCTTCCCTTGACCACCATCCAAACCATGGGGGTAATAACTATTATTATCACTTGCATTTATTCATTTTATTTTCATCAAAGTCATTCATGTCCCTAGTTTTAAAAATGAAAGAGTATCTTCTTCCATCAACGGAAGACAAAGGAGTGAAAGCCAAGGATTCTAGAGTGTTTCTGGCCTGACTTCCTCGAACGACCCCTCCCTCCCTGTTCCTAAGTGCGGCTCTTTGTTTATCTATTTCAATAGTTCCTTCTGACACATGACACACCGTGGCTTTTAAAAGTTGGGGGTGCCATTTCTAGCCTTTGTGTTTCAGACGTTGTCACTGTAAAGAGTAGAGTTAAATCCTAACCTTGCCTTTGGAGTACATCAGTGGATAATGTCTACCATGAAAAAAAAATATCAAGAGATGGCCATAAAAACATCTTAGTTAGAGAGATGGAATTAAGTAGAAGAATAAATAGTGAAAAATAGTTCAAATAGGTGGCCCTCTCTCTCTTATGCCATTCCACATGCAGGGAAAAGGGCTTTCCAGCTTGGCACAGCATTCATGTCATCTTCAGCTGGTGCCTGTGAGGATTAGTCTCCAGGCAGAAAGAAATGAGGAGGGGAAATGGAGGTTTAACTCCTTCCCATAAAGACTGTCAAGCCTGTTCTGTCTTATCCTTCCTCCCTGCCTTCAGCGGTTGCCT
>NW_021859201.1:0-967 GCF_006229205.1 Suricata suricatta
GTTTGCTTCTTTTGTTTCTAATTTTATTTCAGTTCACTCTTTTTTCTTTTGAGCCTAATTAGAAGCTTTTCTATTTTGATAATTTTTAAAGAAACAGTTCTTAGTTTCATTGATCTTTGCTATTGTGTTTTTAGTCTCTATTTCATTTATTTCTCCTATGACCTTTATTGTTTCCTCCCTTCTGTAAGCTTTGGGCCCTTTTATCTTTGTTGTGGAGGAAGTCCTCAGCTACATTTCAAGTAGTTTTCAGAGGAAATTATTCCACATGTAGCCAAAGATTTGTTGTGTTTGTGGGAGGAGGTGAGTTCACAATCCTTCTATAGTACATCTTGTGCCCTACATACAGAGGATTTCTATTTTAATCCTCAGTACTGAAAAAAAAGGAAGTGGAAGTTCAGATAAACACTTTCCCCAATAAAAAGTAAAATCAAATTTATTTAATACTCATTCTGAATCTTTTTTTCTAATGCCATAATTGATGTTTTTAACCTTTTATTGTAGATATTTTTATTACTTGTATTGAATAATATCTAGCACAAAGTATACTCATGAAATACTCATATTCTAAAATGAGTTTCTTCCATAAGAATCAAGATGCAGCTTATCTGTCTCTTATTAAAAGTTGAAACCCTGGGGTGTTGGATGGCTCAGTTGCTTAAGTGTCCACCTCTGGCTCAGGTCATGATCTCACAGCTCCTTATTTTGAGCCCCACATCGGGCTCTGTGCTGACAGCTCAGAGCATGAAGCCTGCTTTGATTCTGTCTCCCCCTCTCTGCTCCTCCCCTGCTCATGCTCTCCCTCTCTTTCTCTCTCAAAAATAAATAACATTAAACAATTTTTTTAAGTTGAAACCCTAAGATTTGGCACCAGTACTAGGGAATGTTTTCATTCCCACATTCCCTTCCTATTAAGTAATTTAACAAAGTCTTCTTTAGTTTTAGCTATGTTCCAAGTGCTGTTTTAAGT
>NW_021859202.1:0-967 GCF_006229205.1 Suricata suricatta
CTTTGGCTAATTCTGATTCACTGAGCCAGTCGCTGGCCAGCACTAAGTGTCTGCCCAGCATATGTGGGAGGAGCAATGATACAAGCTGACCTTAGAAATGGGACCAGCTAACCGGAAGGTGAAGGGCGTATGCTAATGCCTCACAGGGTGGTGCGTGGTAGGAGTTATGTCAGCAAAGAGCTTTCCAAGTCCAGAGGTGACTCGGTTCCATCATTACTGTCCTTGACTCACAAATGAGCAGAAGACTTGGTAGAAAGGCGTTCAAACCTGCGTAACCTGGAGTGTTGTCCGGTGTTTGCCCCCAGGTATGTGGCCTGGAGTTCGGTCCAACCTCTTGCTCTTGAAGTGATCTCAAGACCCCATTTCTAAATCTGCTTGCGTCACAGTTTAGTGTTTTAGGATAAGGTCTGGTGGGGGGACCCCCCCCTTTCTCAAGAGCTGCAGATTTCATGCCTTTCCATCCTAAGTCCATTTTGTCAAATGGACAAATCAAGGCTGGGGATGGCGCAGTTGGCTGTTCTAATTAATGTCCACTTCAGGGGGGCGTGACTTCCACCAACACGACCATTTTCAACAGGAAGCCTGGCGTCTCGACCATCGAGAAAGCGCAAATGTGGACATTCACTCAAAGAATCAAAGTCCTCTAAATCAAGAAGAAATATTCTGAGCACACAGAGGTGGAGAAAGGAAGTGATGAGGGAAGGAACCAGCCTGGCAATATGATTAATATGAGACTTACTGTTCATTGATATCATTGATACTTCCTGAGAGAAAACAGTTGACGGGGGAATTAACAGGGTGGGGCCCTGAATACCGGGGCTCTCCTGGCCCCGCCCTTGTATCGCTTCTGTGGAAGAGTCTAGAAAACCCTAAATCTAGTGTAACTCTCCCATTTAGAGATGAGGAGGTTGAGGGGCACCTGGGTGGGTGGTTCAGTCCGTTGAGTGTCCGACCCTTGATTTTGGCT
>NW_021859203.1:0-967 GCF_006229205.1 Suricata suricatta
TGTTTGTTTTTTAATTAGAGGCTGGCCACCTGGTGTTATTTCTCATTTTATCCTTTGTTCTTAAAAAAAAATCTTTTATTATGTATATAGGATGCTTCTAATATTCTACCATGAGGTGTGTTTGTTTTACTCTTTTAGGAGATACTCTCCTGTGTCAAAGAAAGGCCCTCCACCCTGGTTTGTTAAGGTTTGTTTGTTTCATGATGGATGTCTCCTGAGTTTTAAGAAACCTCTCTCCTGCGTCTGAGGTAAGAGAGTGATTCTTTTCTCCTTAAATCTATTGTGTTACCTTGGAATTTCTCTTCTATGTTAATTTAAATCATTTTCCCCCTTTTAACAAAATAGTGAATTCAGACATTTCAAAAATAGGATGGTAAAAAAGAAAACACAAAAGCTTATAGCAAAATATAACATTTTCCTGCTGCTCCCTCTCCAGGGCCCTTTCTTATTCTATGAACAGTCATTTTTAAGGGTTTTCAAAAAATATATATGTTTATTTACATACTTTGAAAGGGAGAGAGACAGACAGACAGGGATGGAGACAGAGAGAGAACAGGTAGGGCAGGGAGGGAGAGGGGGAAAGAGAGAATCCCAAGCAGGCTCTATACCGTCAGCACAGAGCCTGACATGGGGCTTGAATCCAAGAACCGTGAGATCACAACCTGAGCTGAAACCAAGCATGAGATGCTTAACCAACTGACCCACATGGGTGCCCCTGAACAAATTTTTTAAATCAACTTCTGATTTATATGTTTCTCAGATCACTCCTTATTCCCGGAAGTAATGAGATTGACTCTTCGGTGGGTTTTTTTTACTCGATTTACTGGGCTCACAGGAGAACCCTTCCAAGCTTTGGGCATTTTTTTTCCTTGTCTTTTTGAAATCTAGCAATGCCATATTGGACTCACGTACCAACCTTCACATTTCATTTGCTTCTCTAGTTTTCTCTTTTTTTGTCATGTTTTTT
>NW_021859204.1:0-967 GCF_006229205.1 Suricata suricatta
CCTGAGATTCTATTTTTATTCTTGGTTTGTTTGACTTCAATTACTACATTATATAAATTTTTAAATAACAAATTATTGAGCCCTTACTATACTAGGCATTGTGCTAAGGAATTTGTAATGTTGCCTTACTTAATCCTCACAAGAATCCTGTCAGAGAGCATGATTATCCTTACTTGACAGATGGTAAAATAATCTTTAAAATATTATGTAACAAGCCCAAAGCCATTGAGCTAATTATTTCACACCTTATTAACTCCTACCCCCATCCTATTAAAAATGACCATGCACATCTTCCTCATAATTTCCATTCAAACTTTTCTGTTAAAAAGTGAACAAATATCACTGAAGTTTTGTTTGCATAAGAGACATCCAAATTCACTTCAAGGCTACTTTTTTTTTTAAGATGTTTATTCATTCTTGAAAGAGACAGAGCATGAGCAGGGGAGGGGCAGAGAGAGAGGGAGACACCAGTATGAAGCAGGCTCCAGGCTCGGAGAAGTCAGCACAGAGTCTGAGGCAGGGCTTGAACCCAGGAACTGTGAGATCATGACCTGAGCCAAAGCCAGATACTTAACCAACTAAGCCACCCAGGTACCCACCCCTTCAAGGCTTGTTCTTATGACTGATGACTATTCTGTAGAAGAGCATTACATTATCATGCCTTGTCAATTTATTTAGGAATAAGATGTATAGGACTTATTTGTGTCTGCTCTATAGATGGAGAATGACCACAGACATCCTAGTACACATTTGTCCAATGATCCCTACAGTTAACTGGGCAGTAAGGACTGCGCAGCCACCGTAACCAGATGAGGAAAGGAGGATGGACACAGAGGGCTCCATTCTGGTCACATCCTTTCAATTGATCTATATAGTCAACTTAATGTTCCTAGATCATCCTCTATCCAAACTCAATCTGGTGCAATACAAATTCCCTCTGACCAGCCATTCTTTACTTATAATAGAA
>NW_021859205.1:0-967 GCF_006229205.1 Suricata suricatta
ATTTGTCCCAAGAATTGGGGGTGGCAGAGCTGGAGCTGGCACCCAACCTCCCAATGTCCAGGCTCCGCTGCCTTTGCCTCACGCCCAGGGGCCATGGGTCTGGCTCACCCTCCTCAGTCATCTTCTCCAATGACATATTCCCTCCAAGACCAGATCAGTGCTGTCCAACAGACTTTTCTGAAATGATGATGGAAATGTTGATAGCTGAGATGTCCCTTCTGATAAGCAGTAACCACATGTGGATCACAAGAGATGAATCTAGTGCAAATGAGGAACTCAACTTTTCATGCCATTTCATTGTACTGGACATACATTAAAATAGCTGCACGTGACTAGCTACCATATTGGACAGGGCAAGTCTAGAGACCAGAGAGCATATTGAGTCTATAGCCTCCGTTGATGAAACTGTCACAGAAGTGGAAGATCCTTGTAGTAACGATTGAGTCTAAGCTGCCAAGACCTTGTTAGGGGCTGCATTCAGTTTCATTTAACGGTAGAGCACAACCTATCCCCACAGATGCCTTTGCTCAAGCAGTTTCCTCCTTTCCTGGGCAACATCTTACCCATTAATCTAATCTAGCCTCAAATTCACCTTCCTTCAGGAGGTTTTTGCTGATCCACCCCCCTCCCACCAAGCAGAGTGAGAGATTCTTCCATGGAACTCCCTCCATCCTATAATTGTCCCCAGAAGGATGAAAGGGAAGAGAGTTTTTGTTTTGGTTTGGAAACTGGAAGAGAGGGGAGAGAGTTTGCCTGGGGGGGAGGGAGTTGGGGCAGGGGCATGTGAGGAGTAATGTGAGAGAGATAAGGAAGATGTAACTAAAAGAGACGGGTAATATGTGACTTAAGCTTCTCTAGCTGCTCTAAGAAATCTTTCATAAAAGTAGATATTAACAGCGACACCTGGGTGGCTCAATCAGTTGGGCATTAGACTGCCCCTCCCCTGCTTTCTCTCTCTCTCTCTCTC
>NW_021859206.1:0-967 GCF_006229205.1 Suricata suricatta
TGAAAATCACCATTCAGGACAAAAAAACCTACAGGATGTGAACTTTATAGCATTTACCTGAAACTAAAAGCTATTTAAGAGCTGGTATTGAACAAACTCTAGGTCATTTGTAGAACCGAAAATGGTTTAGGTTTGTGATTTTTTTTTTTGGAGGAAAAGCAGGAGGGATCAACTTTCACAAAGTTTCTCTCATATCCTTAAAGGCCTCAACTTGCATGTTGTTACAGGTGAACACACTTAAATCGCACTAAAAAAAAGGTCACGCTTCTTTCCTCAAACATGAGAAAGGTTTCGCTCGTCTGAAGACTGCATTTTAACAGCTTTGGGGATTCCGGACCCGTTTTGCTTCCGGCCTGTGAAGGAAGCATGCTACCTAGGCTGAAATGAACAAGGAAATTTACCAAGTAGGAAGTTGAGCCCCAGTCCAGCCACCAGGCTCTACCCTCTCACTGCAGTTGGCCTTGCAGCCTAGACCCCAACCTCTCCAAGGAGGGAAGGCGGGCTGTCCGACTGGGGGAAGCAACCTTCTTTCCGTGCCCGCCTCCCTCCCGCCACCCAGCCCCCACACGGATCCGGGAGGCGCACAAACGGGGCCAGTGCGACTACCCGTTCGCGGCGACAGCAGCAGCAGCAGCAGCACCCTCAGGCCCTCCCGTGAGGCGGCGGCAGCTGCAGCAGCGGCGTTGGGGAAGGCGGGACTGGTCCTAAGAAGCTGAGGGGGAGGCCGGGGCAGGAGCGATTGCATGTGGAGGCTGCACTGGAGGGAGGCGGAGGCGCTCAGGGGGCTCGGGCTTTTTTACGATTATCATCATCATCATCATCTTGTTTTACCTGTGGCGCAGAAGGGCTCCCCAGCTCCTATTCCCTGAATCCTCCTCCTCCCCTCCTCTTTCTCTCTCTCTCCCTCAGTCTCTGCCGGGCGCTCGTGCAAGCGGCAGGGCCCGGCCGGACCAGAAAGAGAACAGGG
>NW_021859207.1:0-967 GCF_006229205.1 Suricata suricatta
TTTTTTTTTTTAATGTTTATTTATTTTTGAGAAAGAGAGAGATAGCACTCGAGCTGGGAAGGGGCAGAGAGAGAGGGAGACACGGAATCCAAAGTTGTCAGCACAGAGCCTGATGCGGGACTTGAACCCACAAACCCGTGAGATCATGACCTGAACTGACGTCGGACGCTTAACTGACTGAGCCACCAGGACGTTTCTGTGGCCTCTTAATGTTGAAATGGCCACCAACTCAGAGTCTCCTGGCCCTGGTAATGGATAGAACTGCATCCTCCAAGATGATACTTTGAGGAATACTCTTCAGCCTTCGAAAGGAAGGAGATTCGATGCCTGCTACAACATGGCTGAACCTGGCGGACATTCCGCTAAGTGAAATAAAATAAGCCCGTTGCAAAAGGATCAATGCCTATGAATTCTCTTGTCTGAGGAAACCTAGAGTAGTCAGATTCACAGAGACGGACAACAGCATGGTGGTTCTGGGGGCTGGAAAAGAGGGAGAGAAATGTTGAATGGGGGAGGTGGTGTTTAACGGGTACAGACTGTACTTAATGCCATAGAACTGTACACTTAAAAATGATTAAAATGGTAAATTTTACATCTTGTGTATTTTTCCACCACGTTTTCAAAAGATCATCCACAGGACGCCTGGGTGGCTCTATCAGTTAGGCATCCGACCCTTGATTTCGGCTCAGGTCATGATCTCACAGTTTTGATCTCAAGGTTGTGAGATCAAGGCCGGAGTCGGGCTCTGTGCGGACAGCAAGGAGCCTGCTTGGGACTCTCTTTCTCCCTCTCTCTCCCTGCCCCTACCCTGCCCTCTCTCTTTCCCTCTCTCTCAAATAAATAAACATTTAAAAAAAATACCATCTAAGAAAAAATTTAATAAAGTTTTTTTTAAGATATATTGAAGGGATGTCTGGGTGGCTCAGTCGGGGAGCGTCCGACTCTTGATCTGGGCTCAGGTCATGAC
>NW_021859208.1:0-1916 GCF_006229205.1 Suricata suricatta
CACTTTCTTACACCATACACAAAAATTAACTCAAAATGGCTGAAGGACCTGAATGTGAGACAGGAAACCTTCAACACCCTCGAAGAGAATGTAGGAAACAACCTCCTTGACCTCAACCACAGCAATTTCCTACTCGACAGATGCCCAAAGGCAAGGGAATCAAGAACAAAAATGAACTATTGAGACCTCCTCAAGATAACTTCTGCACTGCAAAGGAAACAACCAAGAAAACTAATAGCAACCGTCAGAATGGGAAAAGATAGTTGCAAATGACATATCAGATAAAGGGCTAGTATCCAAACTCTACAAGGAACTCACCAAACTCCACACCCAAAAAACAAAGAACACAGTGAAGAAATGGGGAGAAGACATAAACAGACACTTCTCCAAAGAAGACATCCAGATGGCCAACAGGCACATGAAATGATGCTCAACGTCACTCATCATCAGGGAAACACAAATCAAAACCACACTGAGATACCACCTCACACCAGTCAGAGTGCCTAAATTGAACAAATCAAGAGACTATAGATGCTGGCAAGGATGTGGAGAGACGGGCATCCTCCTACACTCTTGTTGGGAATGTAAACTGATGCAGCCACTCTGGAAAACAGTGTGGAGGTTCCTCAAAAAACTATCCATAGAACTCCCCTATGACCCAGCAATAGCATTGATAGGGATTTACACAAGGGATATAGAAGTGTTGATGCATAGGGGCATATGTACCCTAATGTTCATAGCAGCGATGTCAACAATAGCCAAATCATGGAAAGAGCCTAAATGTCCATCACCTTATGAATAGATCAAGAAGGTGTGGTATATTTATATATGTATATGTATATGTGTATATACACACATACAATGGAGTATTACATGGCAATGAGAAAGAATACAATCTGGCCATTTGTAGCAAAGTGGATGGACCTCGAGGGTGTCTGCTAAGTGAAATAAGTCAGGTGGAGAAAGACAGATACCATATGGTTCTAACAGGAGTACAGGAGAAACCTAATGGAGGATCATGGGGAGGGGAAGAGAGGAAGAGAGTTGGGGAGAAGGTGGGATGCAAAACCCAAGAGACTATTGAATACTGAAAACAAACCGAGGGTTGAAGGAAGAGTTGGAGGGGGAAAAGAGGTGTTGGTAATGGAGGGGGCACTTGTGGGGAAGAGCACTGGGTGTTATATGGAAACCAATTTGACAATAAACTGGGTTTTTTTCATAATGTTTTATTGTCAAATTGTTTTCCATACAACACCCAGTGCTCTTCCCCTTAAGTGCCCTCCACCATCACCATCACCTCTTCCCCCTCCCCCTTCCCCTTCAACCCTCAGTTCATTCTCAACATTCAATAGTCTCTCAAGTTTTGCATCCCTCTCTCTCCCCAACTCTCTCTCCCTCCTCTGCTCCCCTTGGTTCTCCATTAGGTCTCTCTTGTTTTCCTGCTAGACCTATGAGTGCAAACATCTGGTTTCTGTCCTTCTCTACCCCAATGTTCATAGCAGCAATGTCAACAATAGTCAAAACATGGAAGGAGCCTAAATGTCCACCACCTGACGAATGGATCAAGAAGATGTGGTATATATTCACGATGGAGTACTACATGGCAATGAGAGGGAATGACATATGGCCCTTTGTAGGAAAGTGGATGGACCTTGAGGGTGTCATGCTGAGTGAAGTAAGACAATAAACTGTTTTTTAAAAATTCTTAACCTTCACTCATAATGAGTTTTGAAGCTAAATATTTTCTAAACTACAAATAACTATAATATTGACCATTTTTGTCTCTCATGGTGGTAGGAGAATTTACTTTTTTTTCCATTCCTGCTAAAATGTGAGATTATAAAAGCTGTGTTATGTTGTAAAACAGTGTTGTAAAAAAGTATTACAAAGTATGTCAATAGTTATTAATAAATTCA
>NW_021859209.1:0-967 GCF_006229205.1 Suricata suricatta
ACCACCAGCTCCTGCAACGGTGAAAACCAGTTAGTGTGCTTTTCTCTGGGTAACCAGATTACAGCGAATGTTCCATTTCTTCTTCCATCATTTTTGTATTTTCCACATACTCAGGAATAAACGGCTTGTTTTAAAAATGTATTCTGAATGAAAACGGTAAGTTCTATCTTTTCCTATTGCTTTGCAGTTTGTCAGAACATTTACTGCAGGGTCAGCACCCCTGCTGTGGTCACACGATCAGGTCACGTCAGTCTTCTCTAACGAACCCTAGTTAGCCACAGAGTCCTCCGCAGGCCAGGATTCTCAGCAGGCGCAATTCATCAACTGCAACCGGCATGTGGGGTACTGCCTGCCTATCTTTTCTGGTTTAATGACTAGAAAAGTTTACTGAGGGTGTCTGAGCCCACGGGAATATATGGTATCATATATGTTATCACTCCTCCTGAAACTTCTCTAATAGCTTCCAACTCCTTTTGGATTAAAACCCTATGTACTTACACAGCCTTCGTGGCCTGACCTGATCTGGTCCCAGCCCATCTCTCAAATCTCTCTCTCTCTGTGTCCTCTTCTCTTCATGCGACGCCCTTCTGCCACGCTGGTGTTCTTTGAATTCGCCGCATGTGCCCAGCTCCTTCATTCCAGCCACAGGGTCTTTGCTCCTGCTGATCTCTGTGCTCTGAAACCCCTTCACCCTTCACAGGGCCGAAGGCTTCTCATCATTCAGATCTTAGCTCAAATACTCTTACTTTCCCAGAGTGAGCAGCCTTGAACCACCATCACTAAAGCAATCCCCAGGGGCAGGAATCTCTCTCCAAAAAGTCAGAGATACCATTTTAGCTTGAACAGATAAGTCTTCATTCTAATGTAATTCTCCTTCTAGACCACATCCTGTGAGACTTTACAGTCTCCTTGTGGTTTGTGAATTCCATATATACTTTATTCTGCATATTTCACTTTACTCTGCAAC
>NW_021859210.1:0-967 GCF_006229205.1 Suricata suricatta
ATTATTATTGAGAGAAGAAATTTTTGTTTTATTTTTTCAAGGTTTTATTTAAATTCAGTTTCTTGGGAAGGGGAGCAGCAAGATGGCGGAGAACTAAGGAGCCCTATTACCTCCGTCCACCCACAATTATCAAACTGAGAAGAATTAAAAAGCCATAGCTCTCTGATCTCTAAGAACAGAGGTGTGCAAACAGACCCCTATTGACAGCAGTCTCATGGTTCCCTGAGTGAGTGAGTGTGAGCTGGGACCGGAGTCTTTCCGGGAGGGAGCACCAGGCTGGGAGACAAGGAGCCCAGAGGCTTGGCGCTGGGCCTGCTGAAACCCACGTGTCCGCAGGCGACCAGCTCCTCAGACAGCCTAGCGAGTGGAGTGGCTGTGAGACCAGAGACAGTTCCCTGACAGCTGCCCGCCTGCGGGGCAGCCAGATATCCAGAGGTGCACGGAACTTCACAGCCTCGCGCAGCACCACTGAAGGCGGCAGAGAGACCAGGGGAAGAGAAGTAGAGACTGAATCACTCAAAGCCTAATCCCTGCAGAGGAGAGATTCAGCCCAGGACAGAGGGCCACTGAGCACAGAGAGACAGATCCATCCCATCAGCAGGGGTGTTCCCCCTTGGGCCTGGCAGCTCTTCGACTGCAGGCAGAGCCAGGGAGAACTCTGACTTCACATTCCCCCTATTCGATCCTGGCCAGAAAGCCCCCACTTGCAGGAGATTTTAATTGTGGTGGCAAAATTGAGTGCACGGGCAAGGACTTAGAAACTGGGCAGAACTTAAAAAAGAGAAACAATTAGACCCTCCTGAGGCACAAGGAGATTGGACTCAAGAAAGTGGCTGGCAATGCATGGTCTGAGGGGAGCTTGGGGCACCGCCATTCTACTCCCTGCAACCACCAAGGCAGGGACTCAGAGAGCAGCTCCTGAGACCTGACCCACCTACACCAAGACATGCCCTTCTGTGCTGGAGAG
>NW_021859211.1:0-967 GCF_006229205.1 Suricata suricatta
GAAAAATGAGAATGGCTCAAATATTCTTTTTCTTAGAGATAATTATTGGTAAGAATATTGCTTTGATAATATGAATGTTTTATAAAATTCTGTATTTTATTGCTATTTATGTTCTGGAAGCAACTTAAGGCACTGGCTAAAATCTAGGCTTTCAAAAATCAAAATTATGATATCAGCATTAAAAAGACACAGAGATTAATGGAACGTAACAGAGAACCCATATATAAACCTATATATGTATGGTTAATTAATTTACAACAAAGGAGGCAAGAATATACAATGGAGAAAAGACAGAAAGGAAAGGGGTTAGAAAAACTGGATATCCACATGCAAAAGAATGAAATTGGACCTTTACCTTATAACATACACAAAAATAAACTTAAAACAAATTAAAGACTTGAATATAAGACCATAAACCATAAAACTCCTAGAAGAAAACACAGGGGTAAATTCCTTACCATGGGTTTGGGCAATGAGTTTTTGGATTGGACACAAATAGCAAAGGCAATAAAAGCAAAAATAAACAAGTGAGACTAGATTAGACTAAAAAACTTCTGCACAGAAAAGGAAACCAACAACAAAATGAAATTGCACCCTATGGAATAAGAGAAAATATTTGTAAGTCATACATCTGATAAGGATTAATATATAAAGAATTCATACAACCCAAGAGCAAAACAAAAACAAACAAACAAAGAAAAAGTCTGGTTAAAAAATGGGCAGAGGATCTGAACAGACATTTTTTCCCAAAGGAGACATAGAGAATGGCCAACAGGTACATAAAACAGTGCTTAGCAAAACTAATCACCCGGGAAATACAATCAAAACCACAATGAGACATCACCTCATACCCGTTAAAATGGGTACTATCAAAATGACAAGAACTCACAAGTGTCGGTGAGGGTGCGGAGAAAGGGCAACCCCTGTGCATTAATGGTAGGAATGTAAATTTGTGCAGCTGAAGGAA
>NW_021859212.1:0-967 GCF_006229205.1 Suricata suricatta
AACAATTTGATAATAAAATATTATGGGGGAATAAATAAATAAATAAATAAATAAATAAAAATAAAAATAGAACCACCGTATGACCCAGCAATTGCACTACTAGGTATTTACACAAAGGATATAAAAGTACGAATTCAAAAGGATATATATATGTACCCCAATGTTTATAGCAGCATTACCAACAATAGCCAGACTATCGAAAGAGCCAAATGTCCATAGACCAATAAATGGATAAGGAAGATGTGGCGCATATATACATATATATATATACACACACACATACATATATAACGGAATATTACTCAGCCATCAAAAAGAATGAAATCTCGCTGTTTGCAACAATGCGGATGGAGCTAGAACATATTATCGGCTAAATGGGTGATGGGTGTTCAGGAGGGCAGTTGCTGTGGTGAGCACTAGGTGTTGTATGTAAGCAATGAATCACTAAAGTCTACTCCTGAAACCAATATTACACTATATGCTAACTAACATATAACTAAATAAAAATTGTGGGGGGAAAAGATCATCCTGTGTGGAGCAATAAGAACTGTCATTCATTGTTAATGGGAGTGCAAAATGGTAAAGCCACTTTGAAAGACAGTTTGGTAGTTTCTTATAAAACTAAACACACTTGTCATACAATCCAGCAATCATGCTCCTTGGTATTTGCTCAAAGGAGTTGAAAACTTTTGTCCATATAAATACTGGCACACAGATGTTCATGGCAGCTTCACTCATAACGTCCAAAACCTGGAAGCAACCAAGATATCCTCAGTAGGTGAATGGATAAATAAAATGTGGTAAACTCAGACAATGAAATATTATTAAGTACTAAAAAGAAATGAGCTATCAGACCATGAAAATACATGGAGGACTGACCTCAACTGCAGCAATTTCCTACTCGACACATCCCCAAAGGCAAGGGAAATGAAAGCAAAAATTAACTATTGGGACCTCATCAAGATAA
>NW_021859213.1:0-967 GCF_006229205.1 Suricata suricatta
CCGAGGATATGACTACAAATCTTACAAGGCCTAGGACAGCCTCCCACAATAAAGAATTGTCTGGTCCAATCTATCAATAGTGTGTAAGATGAGAGAACCTGGACCCATACTCTTAGGAGGGAATAATCAGTACTGGGGAAAAGATAGTTTTCCTTAGCTTCCTGGCTTTAATGTTCCTTCTTCTGTTGCAATTACAAACAATTAAAGATGTGTCTTTATAATTTCTAAAAGTGCCTTGTTTTCTTCCCTTACATATTTTTATCTGCACTTTCTTTTTTGATCACCCTTAATGCTCCTCTTCTTTTCTCTTTGGATTTTAATCTCAGGAGTTTCTTCTTAATATAAATATTTGTGTTGGGAATTGGGGCCTGCAAAGCCCCTCACAGTTTAGACTGCTCTTATCAGACTGGTCTCCTGAGATTTCCTTAAGCATTTATGATCCTTCACTTTGGAGGTGAGTACCTATTAGAAATCTCTGTGTTTTCTGGTTACTAAGCCCCTCAAAAATCTCGGTCTCCCTGGTACTTCCTCCTCACAGCTACCGACACATCATATATCACCTTGCTGTTAAGTGTTTGACCTCCATTATTCCTACTTTTACCATCTCATGTACACAGTGTCACTTAGTTTTGCCTGGATGCTATCCATGACAACTTATAATTAGTGATTTAATTTATCAAATTATAAAATTCTAAATTCTAAAATTATTTAATTTTTCAGTTTCTTCTTGATATGATTGATAATAAAAGTTAGAATGTTACAATAAAAGGTTTTCATTTTGTAGATAGAATTGTTTTTATTTTTCTTTCAAAGACATTTAATCTGTCCTTCATTGTCCCTATGTCTCCCTAGTTCTTTCTAATTTCTTTCATTTTTCTATATAGCAAATTCATCAAAACATTAACATTGAAAGAAGCAATATTTAACTATACAAGTCTGATATTGCATTTATCTTTTCTTTCTTCTA
>NW_021859214.1:0-967 GCF_006229205.1 Suricata suricatta
GGAGGGTGAACCAGTCCGGTTGTAGCTGAGAATCTGCTTGATATCGCTTTCTTCCCCAGACTGTGCCTCTCATCAGCAAGTCTGGGGCTTATTTAGTTGTGACTTCCAGCACAGAGCCTGGCTCATCCCAAGTGCCCAGCAGATGCCCATTAGATAAAGTGTGTGTGCCTCCTTTGTATCTGGGCCTGTGTGGTATTGCCATCACCATCGCGGTAAGGCAGCAATGTGGGCAGCGTAATGACCCACCCCTTCCCGACACAACCCGGAAGAGGAGCCCCAGTGAAGGATTCTCTTCCTCCCCCAGCATCTGCCCCAGGGTGTAGATGTGTCTCCCCAGGCCCCTGCAGCCCTGGCAAGCCCCTTGCGCACAGAGACAATATTTGTGGGATGCTCTGATGGAAGAAAGAAAAGAAATACCCATTCTATTTGACAGAGCCTTGAGAAATTCTCAGAAAAGAAAAATACCTGAGCTGGCTCTTCATATTTGGCTCCAAACTGCTTAGAATGTTGTATCCTCCCCCGCTCTCGGCCTCCTTCCCTACACCACAGAAGACAGAATGTTGAACCCATCATGCAGGTCAGTGCCTTTTGGTCATAAAGGGCCCAGAAGGAGCAGCCCCATCTAGGGGCATGCATGAGAAAATACATCTTTCCTCCCGGCTAGGAGTCCAGATTCCCCTCAGGGAAGCCCACTGCTTCTGCACATTCTAGATCCTGAACCTGGATCTTGCACTTGATACCTTGAGCCCATCTGAAGCAGCGGGAACCACCCTGACTTGGGAAGGGACTTGTGCAAGGTAAAAGGGAATGTCCTAAGCCAGCCAGAACAGATATTCAGTTTTCTGCTCTATTGAGTCCTAGGCGTTTGCTTAACTGAGTCCTAGCTGACAGGACAGAACCACAGACATCTGTCACCCCCACTCCCACGGCCCCCTCTAAGCCCTGAGCTCTCCATTGCACACCCAGC
>NW_021859215.1:0-967 GCF_006229205.1 Suricata suricatta
CCACATCTAATTTTTAACCAGAAGTACAAGTATGAACTTGCACTGAAGACATTCTCCTTTGAGGAAGTTAGTTTGACATACTCTTTCAGAACATAAAAATATTTACAAAGTAGCTCACCAAAAAAAATTAGCATTGTCTTCCATGAAGCAAGACTCAGTACCTCTTTAAATTTCTGAAAACTACACGATAAACTGAGGCCATCCATCCCTGACACTGCCAAGAAAGAGCTATTGACCCTCTCAACACCTACAATGTTAAAACAAGCCCACTGTCTTTTAGAATATTTTTAGACACATTTTATTGAGGAAAACTTATTCTATTACTTGGAAATTAGCCCATATCAAATGAGATTCTCTTCAACAAAAAGGATGGTATCTATACAAATTTCAATTCAACAGGAACTACCATTAATTCTAACAAATGCTCATTTCACTGTGGAGGCTTTAAAAATTTTCTCTCCTGGGTGTTAGTCTTTAGCCTGTAGTTTATTGCCATAAGTTGCCATGGATTTGTGATGGAAGAAACTGCACCTCTTCACTCTTAGTACCACAAAATGTCACTAGAGTGACAATTCCTGAATCTTCATACCAAGTTACCCACTATATCTTGGGTCATGGAAGCCACAACACACAAATTCAGCATAGCTATTGAAGTCTCCTCGCTACAGGAAGAAGGCAAACATGGAACCTCTTATAAATTCCACTAGCAAGAGGGAGTAGTTGCCACTGTCCTTGACAGATGTCATGTTGCTGGAGGAAGACACTCCTTTCCTAGACCTCTTGGCTACCTAGAGAGCCTTCTAAGATCAACTGAGTCAACAGAGAATGGAGTTTGTATAAATTGCAAAAGGCATAACCATTATCACACATCATGTGTCATAGTGGGAAGTTATCATTTTCCATCTATTAACAACCAGAAAATCTTGATTTAAAAAAATAATGATAAGGGTCATCGCAATTGATTAAA
>NW_021859216.1:0-967 GCF_006229205.1 Suricata suricatta
GGAGGGTGAACCAGTCCGGTTGTAGCTGAGAATCTGCTTGATATCGCTTTCTTCCCCAGACTGTGCCTCTCATCAGCAAGTCTGGGGCTTATTTAGTTGTGACTTCCAGCACAGAGCCTGGCTCATCCCAAGTGCCCAGCAGATGCCCATTAGATAAAGTGTGTGTGCCTCCTTTGTATCTGGGCCTCTGTGGTATTGCCATCACCATCGCCGTAAGGCAGCAATGTGGGCAGCGTAATGACCCACCCCTTCCCGACACAACCCGGAAGAGGAGCCCCAGTGAAGGATTCTCTTCCTCCCCCAGCATCTGCCCCAGGGTGTAGATGTGTCTCCCCAGGCCCCTGCAGCCCTGGCAAGCCCCTTGCGCACAGAGACAATATTTGTGGGATGCTCTGATGGAAGAAAGAAAAGAAATACCCATTCTATTTGACAGAGCCTTGAGAAATTCTCAGAAAAGAAAAATACCTGAGCTGGCTCTTCATATTTGGCCCCAAACTGCTTAGAATGTTGTATCCTCCCCCGCTCTAGGCCTCCTTCCCTACACCACAGAAGACAGAATGTTGAACCCATCATGCAGGTCAGTGCCTTTTGGTCATAAAGGGCCCAGAAGGAGCAGCCCCATCTAGGGGCATGCATGAGAAAATACATCTTTCCTCCCGGCTAGGAGTCCAGATTCCCCTCAGGGAAGCCCACTGCTTCTGCACATTCTAGATCCTGAACCTGGATCTTGCACTTGATACCTTGAGCCCATCTGAAGCAGCGGGAACCACCCTGACTCGGGAAGGGACTTGTGCAAGGTAAAAGGGAATGTCCTAAGCCAGCCAGAACAGATATTCAGTTTTCTGCTCTATTGAGTCCTAGGCGTTTGCTTAACTGAGTCCTAGCTGACAGGACAGAACCACAGACATCTGTCACCCCCACTCCCACGGCCCCCTCTAAGCCCTGAGCTCTCCATTGCACACCCAGC
>NW_021859217.1:0-967 GCF_006229205.1 Suricata suricatta
GACTCACATGATGAGGGCACCAAACACATGAACATCCAACTCAGTACATAGTAAGCATTCCTTCAATGCATAGAATGGTGATTAAATGAATGAATGTGTGAGAAACTCAGTGAATGACCTTAAAATTGGGCCCACCTTCCTTCTACATGTTCTTATTTTCAGCATATAATCTAATCAAGTTTATACAACTGACTCTTGACACAATACAATATTTATGTCCTTTATAATCTGTTCTCTTTTTAATGTTTATTTATTTTGAGGGGGGAGGAGACCAAGACAGCACAAGGGGGGAGGGGCAGAGAGAGAAGAGAGAGAGAATCCAAGCAGACTCTGTGCTGTCAGTTCAGGACCCAATGCAGGCCTCAAGGTCATGACCTGAGCCAAAATCAAAAGGCAGACACACCCAACCAACTGAGCTACCCAGGCACCCTTATAATTTGCTCTCTTAAAAAATAGGTGCAAGATTGCTCTGACTTGGAGAAGTAGTGAATCAGATCATCAATGTTCTATTTTTCTGGATGTATTTTGTAGTCTCATAAAATACTAATATTTTTATTGCCCCCAAATAAAAAACTAAGCACGTTTTAACTATAGCACATAGGAAATCGGGGGAAAAGCAATTGGGTGTTACTGCCCAAAGTCAAGGCAACTGAAGCTGGCCCTTCAGACACCATTTTCTAAAGCCATCAGTGTCATCTTTGGTCATAGCCAAGGAGCTGGCCCCAAAAGCTTGTGTCTTGCTAGCCCACAGATGTTTCAGTGAAAAGCCTTTGATTCAATTTTCATTCCCTTTTACTACAGCTCTCTTGTTCTACGACTCCATTGGGTATGCCATAATTGTCCTCAGAAATACCTCTGCCATTCCTCTGTCCACTGTTATTCATTGTCCTTGAATGAGATCAGTGCCTCTCAACTTTGCCTCTCCTAAGAACAAGGAGCTTGGTCGTGCAAGTAATTGGGTCCTGGC
>NW_021859218.1:0-967 GCF_006229205.1 Suricata suricatta
GAAAAATGAGAATGGCTCAAATATTCTTTTTCTTAGAGATAATTATTGGTAAGAATATTGCTTTGATAATATGAATGTTTTATAAAATTCTGTATTTTATTGCTATTTATGTTCTGGAAGCAACTTAAGGCACTGGCTAAAATCTAGGCTTTCAAAAATCAAAATTATGATATCAGCATTAAAAAGACACAGAGATTAACGGAATGTAACAGAGAACCCATATATAAACCTATATATGTATGGTTAATTAATTTACAACAAAGGAGGCAAGAATATACAATGGAGAAAAGACAGAAAGGAAAGGGGTTAGAAAAACTGGATATCCACATGCAAAAGAATGAAATTGGACCTTTACCTTATAACATACACAAAAATAAACTTAAAACAAATTAAAGACTTGAATATAAGACCATAAACCATAAAACTCCTAGAAGAAAACACAGGGGTAAATTCCTTACCATGGGTTTGGGCAATGAGTTTTTGGATTGGACACAAATAGCAAAGGCAATAAAAGCAAAAATAAACAAGTGAGACTAGATTAGAGTAAAAAACTTCTGCACAGAAAAGGAAACCAACAACAAAATGAAATTGCACCCTATGGAATAAGAGAAAATATTTGTAAGTCATACATCTGATAAGGATTAATATATAAAGAATTCATACAACCCAAGAGCAAAACAAAAACAAACAAACAAAGAAAAAGTCTGGTTAAAAAATGGGCAGAGGATCTGAACAGACATTTTTTCCCAAAGGAGACATAGAGAATGGCCAACAGGTACATAAAACAGTGCTTAGCAAAACTAATCACCCGGGAAATACAATCAAAACCACAATGAGACATCACCTCATACCCGTTAAGATGGGTACTATCAAAATGACAAGAACTCACAAGTGTCGGTGAGGGTGCGGAGAAAGGGCAACCCCTGTGCATTAATGGTAGGAATGTAAATTTGTGCAGCTGAAGGAA
>NW_021859219.1:0-1000 GCF_006229205.1 Suricata suricatta
TATGATTTCACTTATATGTGGAATTTAAGAAACACAACAAAGAAGTAAAGGGGAAAAATAAGAGAGATAGAGGTAAACTAAGAAACATATCTTAATTATAGAGAAAAAACTGATGGCTACCAAGGGGATGTGGGTGGGGGGAGTGATGGGGAATAAGGAGTGTACTAAATGTGATGAACATCAGGTGTTGTACTGAAGTGCTGAATCACTATATTCTTCACCTGAAACTCATGTTACAATGTATGTTTACTAACTGAATTTCAACAAACACAAAAACAAAAACACAGGATGACAGAATGGATAAAAAGGAAGACCCATCTAGGGATGCCTGGTGGACCAGTTGGTTAAGTGTCTGACTCCAGCTCAGGTCATGATCTCATGGTTCGTGGGTTCAAGCCCCATGTTGGGCTCTGTGCTGACAGCTCAGAGCCTGGAGACTGGCTCAGATTTTGTGTCTGTCTCTGTCTCTATCCCTCCACCATTTGTGCTCTGTCTCTCTCTCTCAAAAATAAACATTAAAAATTAAAAAAAGAAGATTCATCTATATATTGCCTATAAGAGACCAATTTTAGACTTAAAAACACCTGCAAAATGAAAGTGAGGAGATGAAGAAACATCTATCATGCAAATGATGTCAAAGAGAGCCAGAGTAGTGATACTTATATCAGACAAAATAGACTTTAAGACAAAGAGACAAAGAAGGACACTATGTAATAATAAAGGGGACAATCCTACAAGAAAATATAACAATTGTATAAATTTATGTACTCAACATAAAGCACCAAAATACATAAAACAGTCAATAATAAAAATAAAGGAGCTTACAGACACTGATACTGATACAATAAGAGTAAAGGACTTGAATATCCCACTTACATCAATGGACAGATCATTAAAACAGAAAATCAACAATGAAACAATGATTTTGAATGACACACTGGAACAAATGGATTTAACAGATATATTCAGAACATTCCATCCTAAAACAGCAGAATACACA
>NW_021859220.1:0-1916 GCF_006229205.1 Suricata suricatta
TGTTTACTTTTCATTTTCTAGAGAGTCTGGGAGAGCCACTGGGGGGAATGGGAGATAAGCAGGGGCAGAATTTCATGGTGGAACACCCAGAGTGGGCCTGCACTGAGCAAATGGGAACGCCCCCCTGTGCTATATTGAGAGACACAAGAAAGGGTCATAGGTTTGCACAGAAAAGACAATGAACCCCATGGATGCATAATGGAGGAGACCTATTGGGTGGGATCACTGGTTCTTTGCTGGGCACATTTGTGTCCTCTTCACTTTCCTGAAACACTTGGCAATGTCTGGAGATAGTTTTGGTTGCTACAACTCAAAGAGGAGGTGCTATGGGCGTCAGGTGGGCAGAGGTCAGAGATGGTGGTAAGCTTTCGATCATGTACAGGACAGCTTCCTCCCATGCCTCCAGAGAACAAAAAATTCTCCAGTCCCACAGGCTGACAGATACTGGGTTCAATTTGGGGTGGGAGTTACCCTGTCTGACAATGTGTCTGACATACTCCTACCATGACTGGAGCAAGTGTGATGGACAGTGAGACGGATCAGAGAGTACACAGAGCTGCTGCTAGACAAACGGACTGTTCTAAACATCTGTGCAGGAGAGAGAGGCAGCTATCTGACATTTGATCTTAGGTGCCAAAGCTTTGGCTCCTCTGAGCCTTGGTTACTCTTACCTACAAAACTTGAATGATAGTATCATTACCATGGGGTGTTTCTAAGACTATACCACAGAATAGATGTTTGTGAATATTGAACACTTGTAGACTACCATCCACCCACTCCTACACAAACACACTAACATGCTCACACATGTACACATATACACATGAACCACTGGAATTAAGAAAGATCTTTAGAAATACTATGAATGAGGATTACAAAATTAGAGTCATGGCAATTGCAGCTGAGAGACCAGAAATAGCCTAACAAAGGCAGGCAGTTCTTCCTATAAGCTAGCTGCCTGTGTGGAACATAAGTATGCAAGGAGAGATCCAGAATATTATGCAAAAAAAAGTATAAACATAGAAAGAAAGGAAAAAACATTCCTTAGTCGTCCCTGGCTAAGAATGTCACCAGATTCTAAAGAGCAGAGATTAGAATTCAATGCCATATAGCCTGTTATCTGATCACTGTAGTCAGCGTGCTTAGGAGGAAATGCATTAACTGGTCAGTGAGCTGAATGGTTTTCATGCTATTGAGTGGGGTCAATCACTCTAATTATTCCTTGTGGTGATTTCATAAAGTTCTGCCCCTTATAGAACATTTAATAATACTGTGTATTAAAATAGGCAAATCCCAATTCTGACGACACTCAAGTCTGTGTTGCTGAGGCTGGGCAGACTGAAGAAATAATCTCCATCATGGCTGAGCCTTCACCTAGGATTCATTTTGTCTGCATGGGGGTTAACACTTGCATACAATTTCCTTCCAAAGTTATCAAAGTTTATAGACACTTGAATTTTGCTAATTCTAAGTATGAGAGCAGCTAGGGGATTCCTTCCTGAGAATCTAAGAAAGCCCAGATTAAATGAAAATTGTATGCATTTATATTAAATAGAAATAATTTACAGCCTTGTCCAGCTGTTGATCATAAAGCAGAGTACAAGTCCTCCTTCACTGGGGACAAGCTCTCCTGGGCTCCAGTCCAGTCCTGCCTCTGTCACCAACCCTCTCAGAAGACTAAGACAGGTCCCTCCCCATCTCGGGGTCTCAGTTGCTTTTATAGGCAATGAGGATGCAACATCAGAAACGGCCCTGGCACACAGGTGGCTGGAATATTTGAGGCTTTTCCTCAGGGCTAGTGCACTGTGAGTTCTGTTGTGTTCCAGCCCTGACCTTCTCTCATCCAAGAGCTAAGGACACTCCTACCTACTGTCCCTGACAGCCACTCTCCTCTTACACACACATGCTCTCCTTTC
>NW_021859221.1:0-967 GCF_006229205.1 Suricata suricatta
CCTGAGATTCTATTTTTATTCTTGGTTTGTTTGACTTCAATTACTACATTATATAAATTTTTAAATAACAAATTATTGAGCCCTTACTATACTAGGCATTGTGCTAAGGAATTTGTAATGTTGCCTTACTTAATCCTCACAAGAATCCTGTCAGAGAGCATGATTATCCTTACTTGACAGATGGTAAAATAATCTTTGAAATATTATGTAACAAGCCCAAAGCCATTGAGCTAATTATTTCACACCTTATTAACTCCTAACCCTATCCTATTAAAAATGACTATGCACATCTTCCTCATAATTTCCATTCAAACTTTTCTGTTAAAAAGTGAACAAATATCACTGAAGTTTTGTTTGCATAAGAGACATCCAAATTCACTTCAAGGCTACTTTTTTTTTTAAGATGTTTATTCATTCTTGAAAGAGACAGAGCATGAGCAGGGGAGGGGCAGAGAGAGAGGGAGACACCAGTATGAAGCAGGCTCCAGGCTCGGAGAAGTCAGCACAGAGTCTGAGGCAGGGCTTGAACCCAGGAACTGTGAGATCATGACCTGAGCCGAAGCCAGATACTTAACCAACTAAGCCACCCAGGTACCCACCCCTTCAAGGCTTGTTCTTATGACTGATGACTATTCTGTAGAAGAGCATTACATTATCATGCCTTGTCAATTTATTTAGGAATAAGATGTATAGGACTTATTTGTGTCTGCTCTATAGATGGAGAATGACCACAGACATCCTAGTACACATTTGTCCAATGATCCCTACAGTTAACTGGGCAGTAAGGATTGCGCAGCCATCGTAACCAGATGAGGAAAGGAGGATGGACACAGAGGGCTCCATTCTGGTCACATCCTTTCAATTGATCTATATAGTCAACTTAATGTTCCTAGATCATCCTCTATCCAAACTCAATCTGGTGCAATACAAATTCCCTCTGACCAGCCATTCTTTACTTATAATAGAA
>NW_021859222.1:0-967 GCF_006229205.1 Suricata suricatta
CATCTAACTCCTGACTTCGGGTCAGGTCATGATCTTATGATTCATGGGTTCGAGCCCTGTGTCGGATTCCCTCTCAGTCTCTCACTTTCTCTCCATCAAAATAAATAAATAAACAAAAATAAACAGAAGGCAACTCCTAAAACTGAAGTTCAACCTAGCTGACCTACCTTGCTCCTTCCCTGTACCCTGGAATGTGCCTTGCTGAGGTGCTGGTGAGCTGCTCTTGGGAGATCTTTAACCTTGGGGACTGACTGCTTCTATTAATCACTACAGTGCTGGGCAGCAAGCCTCAAGTTTAAGGGAGCCAGTAACACTAGCAAGTGTCCTGTGAGTTCAAGTTTGATGTAAGTCCAGTTTTCTGAGCTTTGGTTTCCTTAGCTGTAAAAGAGGAATGGGAATGAGGTCAGTAGGATCCAAAGAACATGTTGTTAAAACTTAAGCGAGTATAAGGTTTTTTGTATTGCAACTTCATAACAGTTTGCAAGTATGGGAGAGTTGTGCTCTTGGGGACACAGTGCAGCAGGATCCCACAGCATTTGAAGAGATGAGGGTCAGAGAAGACTTCCAGAGGAACTGATCTTGAAGCAGATTGTTGAACAGGTGGGAATGAACTGAAGTGTTAGGCACAGAGGAAGTAGCATGTGGGAAAACCTGGAGTGAAAGCATCCATCCACATGGTGTTGGATTGGGTTCCTTGAAAACAAACTGAGTCAAGGACTTGGGTGTAGGAAGCTTGCTTGGAGGTGATTCCAGGACAGGGAATGAGAGTTCAGAGAAAGCTAAGACCAGCAAAAGCTGTGATGATGAGCCTATTGGCCTTGTAGGCAACTGGAGTTCAACCCCAGGGGACTGAGGCATATTTAAAAAAATTTTTTTTAATGCTTTTTATTTATTTTTAAGAGACATAGACAGCGCGAGCAGGAGAGGGTCAGAGAGAGAGAGGGAGACACAGAATCTGAAACAGGCT
>NW_021859223.1:0-967 GCF_006229205.1 Suricata suricatta
TTTGATAACTGATTCAATTTCTTTACTGGTTATGGGTCTGTTCATATTTTCTATCTCTTCCCGTTTGAATTTTGGTAGTGCATGTGTGTTTAGGAATTTGTCCATTTCTTGTAGGTTGTCCAGTTTGTTGGCATATAGGTTTTCATAGTATTCCCTAGTGATTGCTTATATTTCTGAGGGATTGCTTGTAATAGATCCATTTTCATTGGTGATTTTGTCTATTTGGGTGGTCTCTCTTTTCTTTCTGAGGAGCCTGGCTAGACGTTTATCAATTTTGTTTATTTTATCAAAATGCCAACTGTTGATTTCCTTGATCTGTTCACCTGATTTGTTTGTTTGTTTTTTTGGGGGAGGGGATTCTATATGATTTATTCCTGCCCTGCTCTTTATTATTTCTCTTTCTCTGCTGGGTTTGTGGTGCTCTTGCTGCTCCTATTCTAGTTCCTTTAGGTGCTCTGTTAGGTATTGAGTTTGTGCTTTTTCTAGTTTGTTGAAATAGGCCTGGATTGCAATATACTTTCCTCTTAAGACTGCCTTTGCTGCGTCCCAGAGAGTTTGGATTGTTGTATTCTTATTTTCATGTGTCTCCATATACTTTTTAATTTCCTCTCTAATTGCATGGTTCACCCAATCATTCTTTAGGAGGGTAGTTTTTAACCTCCACATTTTTGGAGGTTTTCCAGACTTTCTCCTGTGGTTGATTTAGAGTTTCATAGCATTGTGATCTCAAAGTGTGCATGGTATGATCTCAGTTCTTTTGCATTTATGTTTTATTACCCAGTACGTGATCAGTCTTGGAGAATGTGCCATGTGCACTCGAGAAGAAAGTGAATTCTCCAGCGTCAGGATGCAGAGTTCTAAATATATCTATTAATTCCATCTGCTCCAGTGTGCCATTCAGGTCCATTGTTTCTTTAGTGATTTTTATCTGGTTGACCTATCCATTGTTGTAAGTGGAAGAATATGC
>NW_021859224.1:0-967 GCF_006229205.1 Suricata suricatta
TATTCTAGTAACTGGTAATTATGTAATTATGAGCAACTTACTTAACCTCTGTGCCTTGGATTCTAATTTGTACAATGGGATTAATAATCCTTTCCCTGGTCTCTCTAAATCTGGTAATAAGGACCATGTATATAATAACACTTTAAACTCTATGGCACTGCAGAAATGTAAAGTATTAGCAGCAAATGCTTTTTGCATGAGTGGAAGTCAGGAGTAATTTTGCTCCCTGTGCCCCTAGCTGCCGAACACCTAGGCGTTCTGGAGCAGGGAGTTATGATTATGAGTAAATGAGAAGCAAAAGACACCCTTCTATTCTTAAACTCCTCGGACATCAGTCCAGTGCTCCGTGACTACCTCGTGAACATTAACACTATTACCAGGTTACCAAGGAATTTGCTACTAAATGAAGCTAGGAATTAGTGGTGGTGATTTGCCAGACAGCGTAGCCCTCCTCTGCCTCATACGGAGGCCTTTGGGAGTGAGATGAAAAGTAGCCTCGTGTTGCTGCAGGCCGGCCCCTTGGGCAAATAAAGGAGTGCGTTATGTGCGTCTAAATAGTCTCTGAAGGATTCTTGTTGGGAGATTGATAACCAAGTGGTAAGTCCTTCAAGTTTGGGAGAGTGGAAAGCAAGGTCCCAAGGGCTTCTTTCAGTGACAGGAGCCCGAGTTGTCAGGGGGAACAGTAGCCATAAAACCACTGACGGAATTAAGAAATGGACTGTTGTCATCAGAAGCATGTATCATGCACCTGTCTTCTCAGACTAGTCTGCCAGTCACACAGAACGAGTCCCTCCCCCACTTGTCTCTCCTGAGAGCTGACAGCCCAAAACAGAGATGTCTCATTTGCTGAGCAGGGACATGGAGACAGAATTCAGTACCTGCTTTGCCAGAGTTCGTAGACTTCATGAACGGAGCTGCAGATGGGAGTTCACAACAGAGGGAGGTGATGGCGGAAATCAGTGCGAGC
>NW_021859225.1:0-967 GCF_006229205.1 Suricata suricatta
CCCCCTGTTTTGCAACACCAGACTCCGCTGTACCCAGCACCCCCGAGCCCTGAGTCTGTGGTTGGGGCTGTGTCTTGGGGGCAAATTCCTGGCAGGTCAAAGCCCACGTTGGCTCCTTAGACTCCGACCTTGCACAGACGGCCACCGCCTCCGTTCCCGCCAGGGCGCCCAAGCCGTCTGTCCCCAGCAGCGTGTGCCGTCAGACCACAGAATTTCCGCCCGATCGGACAGCTGAGACGCGGCGTCTCCTGCAGCCTCAGCCTGCGTGTCTCTCACAGGAGCGACGGCGGAGACCTGCCCGTTCTTGCACTGGCCATGCACGGGGGGCGCTTGTTTCTCGTGGACCCTGTCAGCGGTTCTTTTTTAAAAAGTTTTAATGTTTCATTTATTCTTGAGACAGAAAAAGACAGAGCACGAGTGGGGGAGGGTCAGAGAGGGAGGGAGACACAGAATCCGAAGCAGCTCCAGGCTCCGAGCTGTCAGCACAGAGCCCGATGCGGGGCTTGAACTCACAAACCGTGAGATCCTGACCTGAGCCGAAGTCGGACGCTCAACTGACTGAGCCACCCAGGCGCCCCTGTTCATGTTTCTAATATGATTTTTGGGCCTTTGTGTGTCACCCATGAAACGTTCTTTGCATATTGGAGACACTACCCTTTCATTGACGGAGTAAGTTCCAAATATTTTCTCCTGGTTTAGTGTTTCTGCAATTTCTACAAAACTTGGCTTTTTTTTTCAGGGCAGACTTGTTGATATTTTCACTTATTGCGTCTGGGTTTTCCTCCCTTTCCCTAACGATAGATTACCGAGGGACCCGGCTGCGTGCCCTCCGCTGGGCGTGTACTCAGCATTTGTGCACCTGAGCCCAGGTTTTGTGAGGATCCTCCCGCGGGGGGAGAAGTGGACGGGACTCCACGTGATCACGCGCACGTGTCCGCTCCGCTGTGCCGGGAGGGTCGCGAGTGCC
>NW_021859226.1:0-967 GCF_006229205.1 Suricata suricatta
CAATGAAAAAGAAATAGAATCACAGCAGTTCCAGCATGGGAAGGGCTATTGAGATAATACAGTTCAAGGCAGGACTTCTCAATCTTTAATGTGCATACAAAAAACCCCAGCAATCTTGTTAAAATGCAGAACCTGACTCAGTACTTCTGGAGCAGGACCAAGTGTTCTGCATTTCTAGCAAGCTCCAAAGTATCCAGCTGCCTATGCAGCTGGAAAACAGAGTACAAGCACAAGGAGATCCAAAAAGCCCATCTCCAGATTTGCACCACCCAAGTCTCCTTTTCACAATGCACATTTGTGGGCCCCAATGCTATAGATTCTATTTGAGATACTATCTTCTCAACTCCATGCAGACTTCTAAGGCCAATTCAGGTTTGGAAGCCACTGATTTCATCCAACTACCTCACTTTACTGAGGAGGAAATGTACGTTCAGCAAATGAAGAGATTTAATTATTAGTGAACACCTAAACCAAGATTCAGGTCTGTTCATAACTGTTGGGATTATTGAGGGCATCTAAATAATAGCATCTCCTTCTCCACATCCAGTTTCTGAAAACAATATAAAGCAAGACAATGGATAATCACTTTTATTACCAATAATGGCTAGGTTGGAGAATATGGCTTACTTAGAGCAATGGATAGGCTTCATAACTTAAGCCAGAATTAGGCAGGCTCAAGCAGCCAATCAGAGGTAAAGATAATGTTGGACCAGAGCACATCTTCTCTGGGTGAGAAGGGTGGGCTTCTTGAGGACAGCAAAGAATGCCTGCTGTCTCTGGTCAGCCAATTATCAAAAGAAAGAAGGCAGACACTAAGCATTCCTAGTCTTTCTATCAAAACTAACCAATGATACTCTGCCACTCCTGGGGAAGAGTGAGTGAAGGAGCAAAGAGGAGCCAGAAGAGTCATATTCACATGTGAAGAAAGATCAGGAACAGGGAAGACTCATTCTGATCAACATCAACT
>NW_021859227.1:0-967 GCF_006229205.1 Suricata suricatta
TTTTTATTTCTGATTGTTTTAATGTTTTATAATTATAAGTTCTAGAAAAATAATATTGCTCTGGTATGTCCAGAGAAGGAATATTCTTTGGCAATAATCATGTTTAATAATTTTGACAGTGCACTAGTTTTTAATTTTTTTAATTTGACAGAGAGAGAGAGAGAGAGAGAGCAGGAGAGAGAGAGAGAAAGGAAGAAAGAGAGAGAGAGAGCACGAGTGGGGAAGAAAGGGGGAGGGAGAGAGAGAGCGAGCGAGAGAGAAACCTTAAGCAGGCTCCATACTTGGTGGGGAGCCTCTCATGGGGCACCATCCCACCACCCTTGGAGTATGTCTAGAACTGAAATCAAGAGTTAGATGCTCAACTAACAGAACAACCCAGGTATCCCAACACTGGGGTAGTTTAATGCTGTTACATATTTACTTGGTTGTTGGTGTATTCACTAACTATAAGTTTTAAAATTATAAATTGACTTCTTGTAGTCCTTTATAACTTAATAAAAAAGGAAATTTATATAAAAATTTTTGATGGGTCTATGTATCACATAGAAGATGTATTACAGATTTGAGAGCTTTGTACACTGTGTATCCATTTATGCAAATAAGTGTTTATTAATTAGCTAACACATTGAGCTTTATTATGTTACATTTACAATCTAAGAAGCAATATTTTAGCTTTACAAAATAAGGGTTTGCCGACTATCATTTAAATATCAATTTTTAGGGATGTTTGGCTGGCTCAGTCAGTAGAGCATGGGATTCTTGATCTTGTGGTTCTGAGCTCAAGCCCCAAGCTGGGGGTAGATATTACTTAAAAATAAAATCTTAAAAATAACAACAACAACAACAACAACAACAACACACATCAATTTCCAATGGTCTCAAGGAATCTAAATAGAAAAAAGGGGAGAAAACCAATTTTAATCACATATGAGAACACTTACTGTTCTCATTGTTCTTATTGTTTCAA
>NW_021859228.1:0-967 GCF_006229205.1 Suricata suricatta
TGGTACAAAATAAACTTAAAAAGTAACATGCATCATTATTTTTTAAACATTTATTTATTTATGACAGACAGATAGAACATGAGCAGCAGAGGGCAGAGAGAGAGGGAGACACGGAATCTGAAAAGTAGGCTCCAGGCTCCGAGTTGTCATCCCAGAGTCTGACGCGGGGCTCAACCTCACTGGGAGATCATGACCTGAGCCGAAGCCCCATTGTTGTTTTTTACAATATAGAAGGGCTTGGGATTAACTACAGATTTTTTTTTCTGAACGATTCGTCTTAAAATAAAACATAGCTGCATTTTTTCATCAGTTCTTAAATCAGAGACTGGGACATGAAAAATGTCTCAAAATAATAATTATATATCAAAAGCGACCATGGAGTGAACCTAGTCTAGCTATTCTCCCTTTATTTTACTGAGAACAGAATGATTATATAATTTTGTTCAGGTAGAGAGCAAAACCATTTTTTATTGTATAGATGCTCAGTTTTCATTCAAGAGTTATTTTAAAACATAATATGTCACTAGTGTGTTACTTAACGGCTCTGTTTGTTTTATCTTACCAAATTGCCGTTTGGAGAAATAGTGGTGTTTTTTCTCTTTTCTTCTTCCTACTATCCAAAATTAAGCTGTATTTCTCTATTTCTGTATAAATTGCTCAATTTACTTTTGTCTAGGAAATATTTCTGTCTTTTGAGTAGGAAGACTCTACGAGACTTCTTTGGATTCCAGCAAGTGTTAGGATCAATCCATCAAGGCTGAAGTAGTTACATTTATTGATAAGGAACCTGTCTGAATCCAATTTAAAAAGCTGGCTCAAACCAGTTGGCCACATTGGAGTAGCACTGAAGTAAAGGCTCATGAGCCCAAACAAAAAAAAGTGGCAGCCTGAAGCCATGCAGGAGGTCGGGTTGGGGTGGTGTACTAAATTTAGTGGAGTGGCAACCAAGGTCCTATCTGGGAACAAC
>NW_021859229.1:0-967 GCF_006229205.1 Suricata suricatta
CTTTGGCTAATTCTGATTCACTGAGCCAGTCGCTGGCCAGCACTAAGTGTCTGCCCAGCATATGTGGGAGGAGCAATGATACAAGCTGACCTTAGAAATGGGACCAGCTAACTGGAAGGTGAAGGGCGTATGCTAATGCCTCACAGGGTGGTGCGTGGTAGGAGTTATGTCAGCAAAGAGCTTTCCAAGTCCAGAGGTGACTCGGTTCCATCATTACTGTCCTTGACTCACAAATGAGCAGAAGACTTGGTAGAAAGGCGTTCAAACCTGCGTAACCTGGAGTGTTGTCCGGTGTTTGCCCCCAGGTATGTGGCCTGGAGTTCGGTCCAACCTCTTGCTCTTGAAGTGATCTCAAGACCCCATTTCTAAATCTGCTTGTGTCACAGTTTAGTGTTTTAGGATAAGGTCTGGTGGGGGGACCCCCCCCTTTCTCAAGAGCTGCAGATTTCATGCCTTTCCATCCAAAGTCCATTTTGTCAAATGGACAAATCAAGGCTGGGGATGGCGCAGTTGGCTGTTCTAATTAATGTCCACTTCAGGGGGGCGTGACTTCCACCAACACGACCATTTTCAACAGGAAGCCTGGCGTCTCGACCATCGAGAAAGCGCAAATGTGGACATTCACTCAAAGAATCAAAGTCCTCTAAATCAAGAAGAAATATTCTGAGCACACAGAGGTGGAGAAAGGAAGTGATGAGGGAAGGAACCAGCCTGGCAATATGATTAATATGAGACTTACTGTTCATTGATATCATTGATACTTCCTGAGAGAAAACAGTTGACGGCGGAATTAACAGGGTGGGGCCCTGAATACCGGGGCTCTCCTGGCCCCGCCCTTGTATCGCTTCTGTGGAAGAGTCTAGAAAACCCTAAATCTAGTGTAACTCTCCCATTTAGAGATGAGGAGGTTGAGGGGCACCTGGGTGGGTGGTTCAGTCCGTTGAGTGTCCGACCCTTGATTTTGGCT
>NW_021859230.1:0-967 GCF_006229205.1 Suricata suricatta
TTTAGGTCCGTGACTTTACCACAACAGCATTTCTTGCCTCAGGGCTCTCCCTATGTAATGGGCATGCTTTTTAGAATGAGAATGTCCTTGTGAGCACCTTACTGAAGTTCCCTGGGCGATTTACTCGGTAACGTTTCTGTTATTCCAAGACTGCGGACCATGAATTCAAATTCTTGATTATAATGCACAGCACCGATATGGTCACGCGAACGGATGTGTCAGAACTGTGCTTTTTAAACTTTTATAAACACGTTTACATCTTTGGTATTTATTTAACTCATTCCCTACTACAGTTGGGCAGGAATCTTGATCCTCTTTAGCTGATAGAGAAGCAGAGCTGCCCTATGGCTGACCTACCACCAGAGCCTAACCGCTTTGGACTCAGTTTGCTTTCACATTTTCCTGCATCTGGAGAATGGGTAGAGTATCAGACAACTTGAGCTATAATTGATTGTGAGTTCACATTAGCAGCTCACTGGTTTAGACCTGCTGCAGTCAGGGCAAGAGCGTACTATCATAATACACCCTACAGATTTAAGTAAAAATTTGATATTCATTTTGAGATGGGACATCTGAAGCATAGAAATATTTAAAAACTTGCCTGTGGGTGCATAGACCTGGTAAGTGGTAGAATGAGGCCAAACAGAAGAACTTCTATCAGATGGAACTCCACAGGGTCTCTAAGCTTCTTTTCTAGCTGCAGGGGCTGATCTATTCATTGTTATGTCTAAATCTACATGCTCTAAAATGTCTGTAAGGAGCCAGAAAGAAGTGAGGTTCTTTTCACTGGTGTTTTGGAGAGTAAGTTGCTAATGGCCTAGAGATAGAAAAGAACAATAAAAAAGAGAGAAAAGAAGCTAGAAGTTCAAAAAGGAACAGCGGTTTGAAACAATCAGGTGCAATAACAAATCCTTTGTGGAAAAAACAATCTGCTCCACCATATTTTAAGACTGGAACATGTGAAAAT
>NW_021859231.1:0-1916 GCF_006229205.1 Suricata suricatta
TAACAGAGCCTTCAAACCATGATGCAGCAGGTCCAACCCCAAGTGAAGGAGAGCAAAAATGAAGGAAGGAATGTTGATTGGGTGAGTGAAAATGTCTTAGACTTTCAGGGACTTCGACAAGACCACTGGACGCTCTTAATCCCAGGTCATTCTTCCAAGGAGTCTCGCATCTGCCTGGACCAGGCTTACCCTGTCACTGCTGCAGAGCTGGGTCATGGGCTGGGAGCGCATGGGGAGTGAGGCTTGAGCATGAAGGCAAACACAGTGACAAATCTCAGGGCACAGCAGCTGGACCACCAGTCAGTGATGCTTCTGCAGTGAGAGATTTGAGTGGGTGTAATTTTACGGACATTTCGTAAGCCTAATCCTTTACTGGTGCTTTCATTCTCTATAGACTAGCCACTAAGAAGTCGCATTAAAGCAGAAAATTGCTTGTCATATGGAATCCAGACAAGAGCAGCTAGTTACATCGACTGAAAGTTTCATTCTCTCCACATCTGTTCTTTTGAGTCCTTCCTATGTGGTTGGCCCGATAGGCATGGGCACTGCAATAAAGAGCAGATAGACACAGTCTTTGGAGTTTGCTATTGAAAGCAATTCATAATGTCCTTAAGACAACCCGATTGCATCCAAGTCCCGTGGGGCTGCCCCAGAACTGGTAAAGTTGGAGTGTGTCTCTCCTAAAGAGTGCCTCAGAGCGCCATATTCTTTTTTTTTTTTTTCAGTATTTTCATGGGCAACCTGTCTCTCTTACTGATACATTCTTTCTTTACATATAAAAAGCTGTTTACCTTTAATGGACTTGCTGTTCAATCTTATGGTTTTAAAGCTTTCTCTCTCTCTTCAAGGTTTTGCACTCTCTTATCTTTTCTATTGGGAAAAGTCTGAAAAAAAATTCATTTCTTAATCTTTCAGAAGGGATTGCTATTCCCCGCGGGCTAACTATAATTTGGCAAAATTCTTTCTGGCATTTATGGTCCATGAAATAGTAATAGGGATCATTTCTCCCCAAACATTGTTTTGTTTCCCTAAGCTAGAAGAAGTGAGAACATAATGATTTCACTTTAAATTGCAAATTTTAATATAAGAGATCCCATCATGCTATTCCTTCTTAAAAGGTTCTACAACTTATTACTGCAAAATTCGATCAACTTAATTATGAAATTTTGCAGGCTCTAACTAAAACTTGCTTTGAATTATTTATCCTATAATCTGGGAGCAAGTATGGGCTTCCTTTAAAAGGACAAGCAAATGTTAAGTTTTATCTTTTCAGCATGAGTAGTCCTTCTTCCTATTAGAATATGAATATTCAAACCTTTCCATTAGTCTGAACAAATTACTTCCTTTAAACAAAGATTAAATAAAAAAGCTTAGTTAATCCTCAATTGGTAGACAATCGTGTTTAATATTTATCCCTATAAAACATTGGGTTGGAGGGCGTTAACTCCCTGATAAATAAAAAGCAAATAGTAAGAGCTGATCGTTCTTCGAATCCTTCATAACTTCTTGATATTAAAAATATAATTTTTCCTCCTGCTGCCTCCCAAATTATATTACATTGCATCAGAAGTGGCTTCCCTGGAGGAGAAGCAAAGAAACAAGTCTATTATCTATAAATTGAAGAAGGAGTTCACCAAACAGTTTCACTTACATGCTGATTCTCTCCAGTATTTCAACACATTGATTTTCATACCATTTCTCTTTTCCCTTTTCCAAGTGGCACTTACTTTAAAATAAATAAAGCCAGCATTTGCCAGAGTGATGACAAAACAACCAGCGAGGTGAGGACAGATGTAGGAGGGCAAGCAGAGCATGCGTGGAAGCTAGCCCGCACCCAGCGGAGGTAACGAAGACCTCCAGCCTCCAGCTCCCATTCCCCTTGGAGAAAAGAGAAACGTAACCAACGAGAGAGTACA
>NW_021859232.1:0-967 GCF_006229205.1 Suricata suricatta
GAGGGTTGCTGGAGGGGCTGTGGGTGGGGGATGGGCTAAATGGGCAAGGGGCATTAAGGAGGGCACTTGTTGGGATGAGCCCTGGGTGTTATATGTTGTGATGAATCACCGGATCCTAGTCTTGAACCAAGACTACATGGTATGTTAACTAAGTTATAGACAGTGTGTGTGTGTGTGTGTGTGTGTGTGTGTGTGTGTGCACGTGTGTGTGCGCGCGCATGCACACAGTGGGAATTCCTGTTTCTAGGCCTGGCCTCATGGGGAGCTTGGACAGCTGGTGGTCAGCTCCACCTCTCCCGTCCCACCCCACCCCTGTGATGTCTTCAGTCACTGCATGTGCTCCCTGTCCTTCAAGTCCTGCTTCCGGAGCAGCCAGACCATGTGTCAGGACAGATGAGGCTGGGAGGAAACAGCCCCCAGGTGGTGAGGCTCACACCCATTCCAGTGACCACAGAGGACACAGCTACTGGAGATGGTGGCCATGCTCAGAGCCTCAGGGGGCCCAACGGGACTCAAAGCCCCTGAGTTCAGGTGAGCTCTGGAGCCTCACCTCCAGCAGCCCAACCTCAAGACCTTCCCTAGCTTATCAATGAATCTGGGTCTCCTGAGTTCTTGGAGTTTGGACTGTGTTTTGGCATTTATTGAGATTTGGTCTTGAGGTTTTTAGACTTCTTATGAATGCCTGCATGTGGGTGTGCACATGTGTGCATTTCTGGTGCATACACATGAGGAGGAGAAAGATGCAGAGAGAAAGAAAGAAATAGAGGCAAGATAGTGGCAGGGAGACAGACGATATCCTATCAGAACTTTTTAGAGATCAGAAAGTGTTTCTCTCCCTTCAGGCTGCATCCTTTCCCTCATCAGGCTGGGTCTCCCCACTTTGGACAGAAGCCATGTCTCCCCTCAGGTTGGGACTCCTGAGGACAGGACATGTGTCCTCCTTAGACAGGGGCTCCCTGAGGGCAGG
>NW_021859233.1:0-967 GCF_006229205.1 Suricata suricatta
CTCCCTTCTGCCTCATCTCACTCGATTGGAGAGGAGTAGTTCAGCGGCGAAAACCTCGGGCCTCTGGTTGGAGAGTCCTGGGTTCAAATCTCGGCCCCACCATGTCCGACTCCTGTGACGGACGGTTTCTGGGGGCTGTTCGTGGGGTGACGCTGACCGCACGTTGGGCAGTGCCTGGCGGGTGGCAGGTGTGTCCTGCGGACCATCTGCAGGTTTATTGTTAAATAATCAGTGTGGGGGCGCCCGGGGGACTCAGTTGGTTGAGCGTCCGACTTCGGCTCAGGTCATGATCTCGTGGTTCGTGGGTTCGAGCCCCACGTCGGACTCTGTGCTGACAGCTCACAGCCTGGAGATGCTTCGGATTCCGTGTCTCCCTCCCTGTCCCTCTCCCTGCTCATGCTCTGTCTCTCTCTCAAAACTAAATAACCATTAAAAACAATAATCACCGTTATCAGGCAGCCCAGCCTCTGTGATTGCGGAGTCTCACCTGCTGTGTCTCTGGCTCTCTCGAGCATTTGCCTCATCACGGCTTGCTGAAACTCAGCCGGAGCACGGAGGGGAAGCCCCTCACTGTGCCCGGTGCACAGTAGGCACCTTACCTGTCCCTGTCGCCTTCCAAGAGTCTGGGGGCGGCTTCCCCACGGTGCCTTAGCACAGTGCCGGGCACACAGTGGGGCCTCCATAACAGAGCTGAGGGGTTAGCCGGGCCCCCCTCTGCCTCCTATGCCCCCTCCTCGGTACCCTGTCCCTCATCCTCATCGAGGCGGCGCACGGATGGGCTCCAGGAGAAGGTTCCGGGTCACCCATGAAGGGGCGGCAGGGAAGTGAGGCATCAGGAGAAACATGCTTACTGGCTTCGGGTGAAGGGGATCAGTCTGAGCAGAGACAAAGAGACAGGATTGCTTCTCAAATCACGCTCCCATTTTTTTTTTATTTTGTTATATTTTTAATGTTTATTTATTTTTGA
>NW_021859234.1:0-967 GCF_006229205.1 Suricata suricatta
CTAAGCGAAATAAGTCAGGCAGAGAAGGACAGATACCATATGTTGGCACTCATAGGTCTAACAGGAAATTTTCAAAATGATCTAGCTTCAAGAAAAGCAAGCAGTTAGTAGTGCTTAAGAAAAATTGATTCAGTATCTAATGGATACCTGTCACAACACAGAATTTTATATACTGTTAAGTGAAACTGCAATACAATCTAAGTTTATTTTGGGAGTGTTTGCTGTATCATTGGATTTAATGAAATGTTTAGAGGTGCAGTAGGCATGACTTTGAGTATATAATGAAAGAAAACGCAAAATGCTTATTGATTTATGATGTGGTTTCATCTTATCTTGGGCAAACCATGCAGTATTTAATACATAGTAGCAAAATATTTACTATTGAAGCTTGAAAATATGTGAGTTTTTTTGTGTGCAATCTTTCATTTATGCATGTGAGAGGGTTGTCTTTTTTTCCTAAATATTTTTACATTGTAGTATTTGTTTTGCTTGTTGGTGGTGTTTGCTTATTTAATACATTCCATCAAGGACAGAAATTCCATGCTGTTTTTTTGTGTTTTTTTGGTTTGTTTTTTTTTTGTTTTTTTCCCTTAGGAAGTGTGTCATGGATTTTTCCCTTATTATTTTCGTTACTTTTTTTTCCCTCTTTTTTTTTGGTGGTAGGGGTGGTTATGTTTAAATGAAGTCGCTTTTACAACACCAAAGACTTAATCATCCATTTCCTATATAAAAGGTAGCTACTTTTTTTTGCATACACCTCAAGTATATTGTAGTATAGAGGTGGAATTTAAGGAAAGGTATTAAGCAGGCTGTGTTTTAGCTTATGGGCAAGTAATAAATTGTATCATGTATCTTGAATGTATCATAGATAAGCTGCTATATAACGATCACCACTTCAGATAGCTGTGAAATTAGGTGATTAACTAGTTGTTACTTAACCTTCTAATTTCTGTATAAGTCTAATTAC
>NW_021859235.1:0-966 GCF_006229205.1 Suricata suricatta
TTTTAAAAGTCCTCTTTCTTGAGGAGCTTGAGCTAATTTCTTTCTTTTCTCCTTTCCTTTCTTCTTTGTTTCTCTTTTTCTTCCTTCCTTCCTCTCTCCCTCCCTTCCTTCCTTTCCATCTTTTCTTTCTACTTCTTTCTTTCTTTCTTTCTTTCTTTCTTTCTTTCTTTCTTTCTTTCTTTCTTTCTTTCTTTCTTTCTTTCCTTCCTTCCTTCCTTCCTTCCTTCCTTCCTTCTTCCTTCCTTTCTTTTCTCTCTCTCTCTCTCTCTCTCTCTCTCTCTCTCTCTCTCTTTTTCTTTCTTTCTTCTTTCTTTCTTTCCCTCTCCTTTGTCTTTGTCTTTTTTTTTTAGCCCATCCAAAGAGCAATTGGAGTTTGAAAAGAATTTGGCTGAAACACCAAAATTCCTATTGTAGCTTTATGGTAGCCCTTGGAAAACATCACCTAGTAATAAATTCCTTGGTTTTCTATTAAAGTGATGGAGGGAGGGAATCATTATTGGATTAATGTTACACCTGTATTTAGGATGGAATAAAGGAATATTTTTGACATGATTTTATGGCATGGAGGGTAGATAAAATTTTATTGGTTTCATGTAAGACTCTCTTGTTGAATGTGTGAGCTTTTATTACTAGAAAATACACACTTCTATATGTTAGTGAGTCTGTCCACATGAATATTTAATATAATGCTATTGAAAACTATTTCATTAACAGAAAGTAGTATCTAAAAGTATTTAATCTGCAGTTTAACTTTTGAAATGTCAGAATCACACCTAAAAGGCCTCTTATCCTGAATATTTTATTATTTTCTGACATTGGTTGGAAAGGCCATTGTTTCTGAAAAGCTTTTGTGCAGTGAGGGAAACCATCAACAAAACAGAAAAGACAGCCCACTGAATGGGAGAAGATATTTGCAAATGATATATCTGATAATGGGTTAATATCCAAAATATATAAAGAACATAT
>NW_021859236.1:0-966 GCF_006229205.1 Suricata suricatta
ACCCACACGCACCCACACATGCACATGCACACCCATGCACGCACACACTCACACATACCCACACACACCCACATACACCCACACGCACCCACACACACCCACACACACCCACACCCACACGCACCCACACATGCACATGCACACCCATGCACGCACACACTCACACATACCCACACACACCCACGCACACACCCACGCACACCCACGCACACCCACACCCACACGCACCCACACATGCACATGCACACGCCGCCCCCAGGGCCACGAGCTCCCTGCCCATCTGGCCCAGGCAGCAGAGCAGACGCGAGGGACCGGGGAAAGCGGCCAGGCGAAGGGACGCGGGGGTCCGGGTTTAAGGGAAACGCCCTTCTCGGGCCCGGACCTCCTCAGCCGCGCCGTCGGGCCTCCAGGAGGGAGTCAGTTATTTGGCCGGGCACCTGGTACGGCTGAGCTTTGCCGGGCCAGCCTGGCGTCCAGGCAGGGCCACCTCTCCCTCCGCGAGACAGCGGCCACCACGGGCGGGGGACTCCTAGCCCACGTCTTCACGCCTCTGCCGCGGGGGCCGCGGGCACCTCAGGCCAGCACGTCTCCGTCCAGGCTCCTGATCTCCGCCGCTGCCCTCGCCACCCGGGGCTGCCTCCCCTGCTGGCTCCTGACTCGGTCATGGACACTCAGCACCTGCGTCCCCCAGGTCAGCCCGCCCCCTCCCGGCTGCTTTTGGCTGTCACTCAGCCCCACAGATGGGACGTCAGGACTCTGCACCCAAAGCCCCGCAGTGACTCAGAGCCGGGCTGTCCTGTGTGGCTGATTAAATTAAAAGCAATCAAGTCTTGATGGCCTCCCTGAGGGTATCCAGGGTGCCTGCTCTGCCCCCTCCTCCACACAAGAGCCAGACAGAATGTTCTAGAACCTGGCTTTTATGGGGCCAGCACCCATCTCCCAGTGGTCGCTGCCCACATGCCTGTC
>NW_021859237.1:0-966 GCF_006229205.1 Suricata suricatta
GATGGCCATGATTATGACAAGAACATCAGAAAGGGCAGCCCCCCAGCTGAGAATCTCCCGGATACCAGAACTTTCTACGGGCCAGCAAGGCCTGCAGGAGCCATCACCGTCCTGGGCACGGAGCTCCAGGCCTGCGTCCCCTCATCGGAGGGTGGATCTGGGGTAGTGCCTGGGAACCATGGGGGACTGGCGTGCATGTCCACCACCCGCGGCCCTCCTGGCTTCCGGGAAGGGTCCAGGAAGGAGCAGCTCCCAGTAACTCCAGCCTAAGACGGTCCCCACCACTGTCCACCAGGCACAGCTCCTTCGGGGCCTCTCCTGAGAGGCGCTGGCACCCTGCCCTGTTCCCACCTACCCCTCTGCCCTCTGCCCTCCCCCAGGGTCCCCTGGATGCCCCCCCCCGGAACTTCTAGAACGTCTGGTCCAGCCTGCACCTTATGCCTTCCTGGGGGACATTCTCCTGGCATCCGTGACTGGCCTCCCTTTGCTCTCTCTTGAGAGGCATGCCCACCAGTGCACAAGTGAACCGCGTTGCCCCAAATGCACACACCGGGGACCTCCCCCGGCGCCTCAGAACACAGCTGTGTGTGGAAGCAGGGCCTTTAAAACGTGATTAGGGCAAAACGAGGTCCCTGGGGTGGCCCTGATCCAGTAGGGCCTTGCAGGAAGAGGGGGTCAAGACATAGATTCACAGGGGACGGCCACACAAGGACACGGGAGAAGACGGGGTCTGCGGGCCATGAGGGAGGCCTCAGGGAAGCCAAGCTGCCCACGCCCGGGTCTCGGACCTCCAGCCCCCAGAAGCCACTGGTCCGGTGCTTTCTCTTGGTGGCCCAGCTGGCCAGTGCAGGTGGGCAGGGGGCTAGTGCACCCCGGGCGAGGCTCCCCCAAGGGGTCCCCGGGAGCTGTCCCCACAGAGGCTGGTGTTGGCGCACACATGCTCATCCCCCGCTAGGACCCCCCCCC
>NW_021859238.1:0-966 GCF_006229205.1 Suricata suricatta
CACCCGGGCCCGCAGGCAGCAGCGGGGCATCGCGACGGTTCGGGCTCCCTGGTATCCGGGCCCCTTTTTGCGTTAGATCTACAGCGAGAGACCAGACGGTGAATGAGCACCCGGCGAACGGAGAGCGAGCGGAACAAACGAGAGTTCTGTCTGCAGGCGGCCTGGTCCTGTCTCAGGCGGGAACCGACGGGCAGGAGGGGACGGAAGCGGGTTCCTGCGTCAGCGCCCAGCGTCTCCCCACGGGGTCCTCGCTGGCCGCAGAGGGGGACGCGAGCCCTTCAGGGGCGCCGGGGGCTCAGTCGGTTCCGCGTCCGCCTCGGGCTCAGGGCAGCATCTCCGGTTCGTGCACATGACGCTCCGCCGCCCAGAAGGCCCTTCCTCCTGATCTCTTCAGAGCTCACTCCCTCACCTCCTCCGGGGCTTTCTGCAGTTGTTACCTTCTCCGGGGGGTCTTTCCGAACCACCCTCTGTAAAGTTCTAGCCCCCAGCTGGAGAACCCCCACCCAAGTGTTCTTTTTCTCCGTCACGTGTGTTGCTGGCGTGTAGTATTACGTGTTCGTGTCTGTCTCCCCAACTCCACTGAGGCCTGAGTCAGCCCCGTGAGCCCCGGGCTGGCCCACTTTGTTCCTGCGCACTGCCTAGGACAGTGCCCGGCACACAGTAGGCGCCTAATCAGTATTTGTGGGAGGAAGAAATTCAGGTCAGTGAGAACGAAGTGCTACCACTGCCCACTTTGGGGCACATTTAAAAAAAATGAAAGAGATGGACTCTGCATTCACTGCAGAAGGTCAGAGCCGGGGCAGAGGGGGCGGGGGCGACGCTGGAGGCCCAGAGAGGCTGAGAACTAGCCCGAGGTCACACAGCGAGGAGGGAATAGAGCGAGATTCAAACCCGGGCAGCCCCACCCGGACCCGTCGGGCCCTCAGGCTGCCCGGCCCCTGTTCTTGCTTCTGGCTGGGCGGCAGC
>NW_021859239.1:0-966 GCF_006229205.1 Suricata suricatta
CAGAGACAGTTCTATGAGCGTGTTCCGACTCTGTCTCTTCCCTTTGTCTCTCGGGCGCTGGGCGCTTGCGCCACGTTGGGCTGGGGATCTTACCTCCCCTGCCCGTCCTGGGCTGGCCCGTTTTCGGATCTCCCCCGTTCACCCCCACTCACTCCGGTATCCTTGAGGTTCTATTCATTCAGGAGTTCGTATTTTCTCCTTCCGCTCTTGCAGATGAGCGTAATATCCTTCTCAGTTCGATAAATGGTGTGGACGGAGTTTACAGAGCTCCCTTCCTCTCTGCCATCTTGGCTCCACCCTTTTCAAGTTTTATTGAGCACTCAGCAGAGAATTTTGCAGACCTCTGGCAATGAAGACCGCTTTTCCATTTTTCGTTGTTCTGTAGTCCCTCACCCATTTTAGGTGTGCTGTGCATGTTAGGTTGGATTAACATTTCCTCTGTGTCACATTGGTCTTTAACTAACAATCAGAAGTCTCTTCCCCTTGGTATCTGTTATTATGTTATGCCCAGATTGCAATATCGTCCCCCAAATCCAGAGACCACCAGGGAGACCAAGTCACACATGCAAAAGCAAAGGGCTTTATTACAGGCTTAAGCTCGAGCTCAGAGACTTCACCAGCACAGTGGATCCGTGCTGAGAGCCCCCAACAAGGGCTGAGCCGGGATTTTATGGGGCTTGGGAAGGGAGAGTTACAGAAAATTGAGACATAGGTACAATGATCCCATCATAATTATACGACATTATTGACAACGAGTTTAACCATTCACATTGTCTAGAGTGTTCGTTACTTTTGGCGGGACGCAATCACAACATTTAGAGTACCTTTAAAATCAACCAATTACAGGGTGAGCCTAGGGTCTTATTTGGCGACTATCGGGTTAACTTTAGCATTAGGTCACAGGGTCCTATCTAAAGTTCCCATCTGCAGGCCTCACCCTTAGGAATGTGGAGAGTGGTAGCTGGC
>NW_021859240.1:0-966 GCF_006229205.1 Suricata suricatta
AAGAGAAAAGATGGTGAATATGGTAGCAGTCCAATGCAGAGAATACCATCATTATGGTGAGCTTCATTACTTACTGAGGAGGCACTGTGTTATAAACTCACAGAAATGTTAGCCTTGGAAAAAGTACTTACGTCACTCACCTCAGTCCCTTTATTTTACAGATAGTGAAACTGAGTTCAAGATATGAGGCAAGTTGTAGAAAGGATGGAAGAAAAAATTTAAGTTCCCGTAGACTTAGGGCTAAACATTTCTGATCGCAAGTGATGCGTTCTTTTTGTCCTTCCATGAACCATGAAAAATGAACATGGAATGGGCAATGATCTTCAAATACCAATCACATAGAATTTTTTTTTCTACATTGCGTTACCTCAACCATGTTTAGATTCTGCACACAAGATATCTCTTGGCTTGTCCTTACTTTATCCTGTGCTCTCACAGCTCAAACTCTGTGATCACCTCCACTCCCTGAGCTGTGCTACAACAGCTGGATACCTTTAGGGTTTCTACATTACTTTTCTCTTGAGGAAGAAAATGTGAATATGATTTGATAAAATGCAGTAGCTGGTGGCTAAGCATAAGAGAGTAGTAATGAGACTGATAGCATTGCATATAGAAGGTAATCAAAGGTGTGAGGAAAATGAAGATCGTCAGAAATTGCCTCAATTTTGGGAGACTCCACGGGCAGGAATAATAAACTGAGGGAGAAATCAATGATTTAACTTCCATTTCTTCCTTTTTCTCTCCTGTTATTCTAGGCATTCCTAGACCTATAGATGTGTTTTGGCTGTGTAAAATAAGGCAATGTTTTTTCTTTATGATATGAAATTCATGTAGTTGGTGACTCCCTACACAGTTTATTTTGTTTTTACTCTTCTTCAGGTAAAACTAGTGTCACCTCTGCTTGCAGAGGCAATGGATGAAGCCAACCAATCTGTGGTATCTGAGTTTGTGTTCCTGGGACTCTCT
>NW_021859241.1:0-966 GCF_006229205.1 Suricata suricatta
CAGAACTGGGCCCACAAATGTATGGCCTATTTATTTTTGACAAAGCAGGAAAGAGTATCCAATGGAATAAAGACTGCCTCTTTAGCAGGTGGTGCTGGGAGAACTGGACAGCAACATGCAGAAGAATGAAACTAGACCACTTTCTTACACCATACACAAAAATAAACTCAAAATGGCTGAAGGACCTGAATGTGAGACAGGAAACCATCAAAATCCTTGAGGAGAAATTAGGAAACAACCTCCTTGACCTCAACAGCAGCAATTTCCTACTCAACACATCCCCAAAGGCAAGGGAAATGAAAGCAAAATTGATCTCTTGGGAGCTCATCAAGTTGTATTGATTTAAAGTTAAAAACATACATGTAACTTCCATAGTAAAAAAATTTCATGGGGCACTGCCAGAGTCTAGCTCCAACAGGTCAAGGGTTCCCTGAAGGATGGACGGCGTTGGCACAAGAGAGATGAGGGAGCCACAGTTTCTTTCTGATCACCAGGCAGGACATCTCCAACCGGAGAGTCCATTTTTATAGTAACAAAAAATGTATAGTGCCAGCACAGAAGTGTCATTCCTTAGACAATGATTTCTGATGATAAATTTCTTTGGTATGTAAAGATTTCCCAGAACATAGATTGGTAGAAGACTCATGCATAATCTTTATCAATAGTGATTCATGTAGAGGACTTAGATGCTTATCATATGGGAAAGGAAGGGATCATTTAAATACAAGACAATGTTTTTACCATAGCAAAGGCAAAAGTTAGTTCTTTGTGAGCAGGGTTCAATAGCCTGTTTGCTTAAGGGGAAGTATAAGAAAAACAGGATTCTCAGGAAATGCAATGTTTGCTCCCATAAACACAAAAGAAGAAGTTCCTACAATAAGTTTCTTCACAAGGTGCAATCAGCATATTTTTGGGATATGGGAACAAGTCACTCCTGATACCAATCAGCAAGGTGCCTTGGGGGTC
>NW_021859242.1:0-1914 GCF_006229205.1 Suricata suricatta
GATGGATAGTTACCTGGTACTTGCTAGCTCTTATTATTGGGTATTGACTAAATATGTGCTGGTACTTAATGCTTAGTGGGTGGTAAGCCCTAGCAGCCAATGTCAAATCCTAAAAAACAAGATGATTGTGATGGAAAAGGGCCTGGAAAAAAAAAGACCTGGAGACATCCTATTTGAAGTCACAAGACTTTTGACATTGAATAAACGTGCAAGTTGTATAGGCAAGGTAGGAGAATGAGATGAAATGCTAATAGAGTTAGGTGGATTCATTACACTCCTGCTGGGCAGTGTGGACTCACAGATAAGTGGCAGCCGTGGAAGAAGCTGGGAACTGGGCTCAGGGATCCTCCAGAGACAAAAGAGGTCAGGCCCTTGCCATCAGAGGGTCCACAGCCTTGGGGCAGAGCACAGCTGAGTGTGTGTTAGGGGTAGTGCAGTGGAAGGGACTCTACTCTGGCAACTTCTACTGAATACACATTCTAGGTTTTACCTAAAAGAGGACAATTGGGAAATTTGGGTAATGACTGTGGCATTGAGCTTTGTCTCAGACAGTCCTTTTGTGGAGGCTTCAGAGTGTGAGCCTCAGGAGGTACCATGTCTTACTGTGACTTTTGCATCAAGTCATAGTGTTTTAGAGAGAACTAGAGAGCAATCCACAAGTCTGTTCCTTTGATATTTTTAGTACATTCAAGCATAACATAAAGAATGTGGCTATCCATTAAATTGTCGAATTTGAAACTAGAAGGGATACAAGAAATGACTTGTTTCAGCATGTCATTTTGTACTTTTAGTGGAAAAGCTAAGACCCGAGAGGACAAGTGTCTTGTTGATGGTCCACAGCGCTTCCCAGCTCCAGCCAGGCACAAAGGCCTTGTCTTTTGTCACCCTGGGTACTCGCAAACAACCTAGCTCTACATGTACTGAGCACCCTCTCTCCAACCCTCTTCCAACCCCAATTCTCTACTCATTTTAAATATAAAGTGATTCTTGACATCCTGCACCGGATTTTCAGTACATTGAGCATAACATGCAGACTTCCCTTCCCAGGCCTGATCATCTGGCCCCTGCCTCCCTCCACCCCTCCTCTCCCACTTTCTCCCTCCTAGCTCATCTCGCCCCAGCCACATTGTCTTCCTGATGTTCCTCAAACATGGAGAGCTCATTTCTTTTGAGGGACTTTGTACCTGTACTTTCTATTGCCTTTGCTTGTTCTTTCTCCCCAAGTGTTTTCCTAGCTTCTTTTTCTAATGTGTATGCCTTGGAAGAAGTATCACCCTCTTAGGGAGAAGTAGTCCTTTCCCCCCCACCCCCCAATTCAGTGTCCTCTTATTTGACTTTATTTTTAGCTAGGTGACATTTGTTTATTGCCAAATTCCTGCATAGGAATGCAAGCTCCATGCAGGCAGAGACTTTGTCTTATTCACCCCAGACTCTCAAATGTGCAGAACAGTGTCTGGCATGAAGCAGATGCTCAGTGAATATTCATTGAGCGAACATAGGGGTAGAAGACCACCAGCTGGTGGATTGGATTCGCTGGAGTTTGGTAGATGAGCATTTAGGTAGGCCTCTTTGTGTTCCATCATCTTTAACTGCAAAGTAAGTTTGTGGCTTACAGGTCTGTGGTGAGGGGATAGATGCATGTTTGTGGTTGTTATTGATGGATCTGTGCTCCTGAGGCACCAGGAAAGGCCAGGTCCTCTTGGGTGATGCTACTATTGATGTCTTTTCTCTGCAGAGACACACCCTGCTCTGTGGGGGAGGAGGAGTGGACCACCGCCCAGGTTCCCCAGACCTTCACGAAACTCTTCCAAAATGGGAACTGGACGATGGAGAACCCCTCACCCTCCTGCCAGTGTAGCAGCGACAAAATCAAGAAGATGCTGCCTGTGTGTCCCCTGGGGGCAGGGGGGCTGC
>NW_021859243.1:0-966 GCF_006229205.1 Suricata suricatta
AAGGGACTATCTTTTTTCCACTGAGCATATTTTCATGCTTTGCCAAAGATTAGTTGAACATGTTGTTAGGATCCACTTATTGGTTCTCAATTCTGTTCCATTGATCCATGTATCATTTTTTGTGCCAGTACCATACTTTCTTAATGTCTACAGCTTTATAATATAGCTTGAAGCCTGAGTTGTGATGCCTCCTACTTTGCTTTGCTTTTTCAACATTACTTGAGCTATTTAGGGTCTGGTATGGTTCCGTACACATTTTAAATTAGTTTGTTCTCACTCTGTGAAGAATGTTGGTGTTATTTTGATAAGGATTGCATTGAATGTGTAGATTGCTTTGGGTAGTATAGACATTTAACATGTATGTGATCTCTGGTTATGCTTATTTTTAGTTATTTTATAATTTTGGTGAAATTCTAAATGTGATTGATTTCTGGATTTCTCTTTCTGCTGCTTCATTATTGGTATACAAAAATGGAACAGATTTTTGTGTATTGATTTTATATCTTTTGATTTTGCTCAACTCATGTATCACTTCCAGTAGGTGTTTTTTGTAGAATCTTTCAGAATTTCCACATAGAGTATCAGGTCATCTGCAAAGAGTGAATGTTTAACTTGCTCCTTGGTGGTACAGGTGTCTTTTATGTCTTTGTGTTGTCTGATTGCTGAGGTGAGGACTTCCAGTACTGTGTTGAACAACAGTGGTTAGAGTAGACCTCCCTGTCATGTTCTTGATCTTAGGAGAAAAGCTCTCAGCTTTTCCCCAGTGAGGATGATACTAGCTGTGGGTGTTTCATATATGGCTTTTATCATGTTGTGGTACGTTCCTTCTATCCTTACCTTCTCTTTTTCTTATAGTTTACTGTCAAGTTGGTTTCCATATAACCAACAAGTGCCCTCCTCCATGCCCATGATCCCCTTTCTCTGCTCCCCCACTCCATCAGCCCTCAGTTTGTTCTTAGTATTCAA
>NW_021859244.1:0-966 GCF_006229205.1 Suricata suricatta
AAACCCAGAGAAAGATGTGCTCTGGCTTGTGGGAGGCTCCCCGACTCTGTCCCTGGAGACAGTTCCCGGGATCGAGGGCTCTGGATGTCACAGACTCACCCTCAGGTATGTGCTGACCTGCTGTTTGTCCCAAGGCCCCAGGGCAGGCGGGGCAGGGAGGGAGGGGGGTGAGGAGAGACTTGCACTGGCTTTCTTGATGGGTCAGGAGCCTGAAGTCAGACGCCAGAGGAGTGACGTGCCTGGAGTTGAAGGATGGTCACCAGCGAGAGATCGGATCTGCTGAGACCGGCTAACAGAATAGCCTCCGGGCTTCAGGGCGGCAAAGGAGGGGGGTCAGAGAGGCCCACCGTCCGGGCAGAGAAGCCTTCGAGCACCTTCTGCAGCTGCTCGGGGCCACGGAGGGGCTGCTGGGAAGAGGAACCAGAAAAGGAATGACCTCCGGGTGCCGAGAGCCGGCAGGCTGAGAAGTACAAACATCCGGGGCCTTGGACTCTCCCTCCGGCCGCCTGGTGCAGGGGTGTGGATCTTTGGTGCAGAAGAGGTGTTCCATCCAGGGTGAGGCCGGGGTAGAGAGAGGGGCCAACTGGCGGTGCTCCTTGTCCCCCGCAGGCCTCACCTGTCCATGGAGGATGCGGCACACTTGGAAAGAAGGAGAAAGAAACTACTTTAAGGAGTGAGTGTTTCTCCCAGCCCCTGGGTGGCTCCGCTGGTTGAGCATCTGACTTGGGCTCAGGTCGTGATCTCACAGGTTCGTGAGTTCAGCCCTGTGTCAAGCTCTGTGCTGTCATCACAGAGACCACTGCAGATCCTCTGACCCCTCCCTCTGCCCATCCCCCTTCCCTGCTCTCTCTCACTAATAAAATAAACATCAAAACAACCGGTGTTTCTCGCGGGCTGAACCGAGAGCCCCAGTGCCGACCGGGTTCTGTGGGCGCGTGGCCTCCGTGGGCCTTCCCCAGAGCCCCC
>NW_021859245.1:0-966 GCF_006229205.1 Suricata suricatta
CAAAAGTGTTAGCTTTCCTAACACCATGTGCTGAAAAGACTGTTTTATTCCATTGGATATTCTTTCCTGCTTTGTCAAAGGTTAGTTGGCCATATGTTTGTGGGCCTATTTATGGTTTCTCTATTCTGTTCCACTGATCTGTGTATCTGTTTTGGTGCCAGTACCATAGAGTCTTGATGATTACTGCTTTGTAAGAGAAAAAGAGATAGAAAGAGAGGAAAGGGGGTAGAAAATATATGTGAGCATATCATAATGGAAAATTTCCTAAGATAGGGAAAGACACAGACATTAATACCCGGGAAACACAGAGAAGTTGCTTTAGATTCAACACTCCAACAAGAAAACATTTCATAGTGAAATTCACAAAATACTCAGGTAAGAAAAAAACCATGAAAGAAGCAAGGGAAAAAAAATCCTTAACCTACAAGGAAAGACAGATCAGGTTCCCAGCAGACCTATCCACAGAAAGTTGTCAGCCAGAAAGAAGTAGCAGAATGTATTCAATGTGCTGAATCAGAAATATAGGCTGCCAAGAATTCTTTATCCAGGAAGGTTCTTATTCAAGATAGAAAGAGAGATAAAAAGTTCTCCAGACAAAAACCAACTGAGTTTGTGACGACTAAACAGCCTTGCAATTTTAGGGGGACTCTTAAAAGTCCCCTTCCAATTTTAAGGGAGACCGAGGGAGAAAACACAAAACAAAACAAAAAAGACCAAAAGCATCATAGACTAGAAAGTGACCAGAGAATACCACCAGAGATTCCAACACTACAGGCAACACAATGGCACTAAATTCATATCTTTCAGCACTCACTCTAAATGCCAGTGGACTAAATGCTCCTATCAAAAGACATAGGGTAATAGAATGGATAAGAAAATAGGATCCATCTATATGCTGTTTACAAGAGACCTATTTTAGACTTGAAGACACCTTCAGATGGAAAGAAAGGGGATGGAGAACCATCT
>NW_021859246.1:0-966 GCF_006229205.1 Suricata suricatta
GCCGAAAGATAAATTAAGAAACTGATCCCATTCACGACTGCACGAAAAACCATCAAATACCTAGGAATAAACCTAACCAAGGATGTAAAAGACCTATATGATGAAAACTATAGAAAACTTATGAAAGAGATTTAAAAAGACCCAAGAAATGGAAAAATATTCCCTGTTCATGGATAGGAAGAATAAACATTGTGAAAATGTCATTACTACCCAAAGCAATCTACACATTCAATGCAATCCCCATCAAAATTGCACCAATATTCTTCTCAAAACTAGAACAAACTATATCCAAAATAATATGGAACCACAAAAGACCCCGTTTAGCCAAAATTATATTGAAGAAGAAAACCAAAACGGGAGTCATCACAATTCCAGACTTTAGCCTCTACTACGAAGCTCTCATCATCAAGACAGTATGGTATTGGCACAAAAACAGACACACAGACCAATGGAATAGAATAGAGAACCCAGAGCTGGGCCCACAAGTGTATGTTTAATTAGTTTTTGACAAAGCAGGAAGGAATATCCGATGGAAAAAAGACTGCCTCTTTAGCAGATGGTGCTGGGAAATCTGGACAGCAACATGTAGAAGAATGAAACTAGACCACTCTCTTACACCATACACATAAATAAAATCAAGATGGCTGAAGGACCTGAATGTGAGACAGGAAACCATCGAAATCCTCCAGGAGAATGTAGGAAAAAACCTCCTAGACCTCCACCACAACAATCTCCTACATGACACATCTTCAAAGGCAAGGGAAATTAAAGCAAAACTGAACCCTTGGGACTTCATCAAGATAAAAAGCTTCTGCAAGGCAAAGGAAACAATCAAGAAAACTAATAGGCAACCAACAGAATGGGAAAAGATAGTTGCAAATGACATATCAGATAAAGGGCTAATATCGAAAATGTACAAGGAACTCACCAAACTTCACAATCACAAAACAAATAATCCAGTGAAGA
>NW_021859247.1:0-966 GCF_006229205.1 Suricata suricatta
AACCAATGTATCATAAATAAAAAGGGAAACAAAAAGTGAGAGATAAAGGAAAATCAAGACATGACATACTGAAACTTGTGGGATACAGCTAAGGCAGTGCTTATATGGAAATTTAGAGATGTAAATGCTACTTTTTTGCATGGACCTCAAGCATATTGTAGTATAGAGGTGGAATTTAAGGAAAGGTATTAAGCAGGCTGTGTTGTAGCCTATGAACAAATAATATATTGTATCATTTATCTTGAATGTATCATAGATAAGCTGCTATATAACGATTGCCACTTCAGATGGCTGTGAAACTAGGTGATTAACTAGTTGTTACTTAACCTTCTAATTTCTGTATAAGTCTAATTACATGAAACAGAAGTTGGTGTTTTGATTTTTTACTTTGCTTTTCTGTTTTGAGTGTCATTGCAACTACTGTATTGTAAAGGATGGAAAATAATTGCATATGTTAAAAAAATATGAAACTTTATAAAGTAAAAAAATAAATAAATAAATTAAAAGTTAAAAAAAAAGAAAACGCAAAAACAAAACAAAAGAAAAAAAATAAAAAATAAAAAAGATGTTAAATCAGTAATCTTCCACCTTAAGACACTGGAAAAAGAAGAGCAACCAAAACCTAAAGGGAGCAGAATACAGAAAATAATAAAGAGTACAACAGAAATTAATGAAAGAGAGAATAGAAAAACCTAAAGCTGATTCTTTGAAAAAAAAATTTTTAATGAGCAAATTTTAGTTAGAATGACCACGCAAAAAGGAGACTCAAATTACAACAATCAGAAGTGAAGGAAAGGACATTACCATTCATCTTATAAAACCAATAAGGAATGCTGTGAATACGTGTGCATCAAAAAATGAGATAATTTAGAATAATTGGGAAATTTGTTACAAAGCTGCAACTACTAAAACTGACTGAATGGGAAGTATAAAATCCAAACAGAACTATATCAAGTAAAAAGATTG
>NW_021859248.1:0-966 GCF_006229205.1 Suricata suricatta
TTGAATAAGTGACTACATAAAAGAATGAATAAGAAAGCTAGGTTCCTTGCCTGAGAGATTTTAAAAGACTAGAGGACCATTAGAGCAGTTTGTTGAGAATTGGAAGAGGTGGCATATCAATTAAAGGTCAAGTGTAGAGCACTGAAGTGGAAGCCACATGATGATTGGGGGACTCATTTTCCTCCTGGGAGGACTACATGCCATATACAGGAATACCAAGGGCAAGGGCAACCTGTGCTTTCTGATCCAAAGATTTATTGCATAGAGTGTACTCACATAAAAGTCTTTGGTTTCCTAGGTATTCAAGTGTATGCATAACAACAAAACAAACTCTTCAGCAATCTAAATGTTTGTTTCCCTTTCCTTACGGGCAACTTCTCTTCAGTATTCTCTTCAGTAGCATTCACACGGCTAATTTGTCCCAGAGGGAGCTCTTCTTCAGCATTATGTGCTTCTAGACATTGAGCCAGCTCTAGGGTAGACCAGAAGGCTAGTGGCCATCTGGGCATAGTTCCCTCTGTGCTGAAGACTGAGTCCTAGGAATTAGCCTCAGCAGAAGAACAAATATAGGGCCATCACCTCTTCTCTCTATTGACCCTGTCCATTTATGTTTCACACTACTTCAAACCAGGCAGTTGTGTTTAGTTTATCCACCACCATTACAAAAAGTTGGGATCACCAAAAGAATTCCCATTTAGAAGAGAAAATTGATATGTGTATGTAAAATACTCCCCTCCCCCCCCGCCAATAATTCATAGAAAAGGGAAACAATACATTAAATTTTCAAAGGATGTACCCAGTTTCTAATCTTGTTCCTTATTTACATTCACACCTCTCTGAAATTCCCTCCTTCAAATCTCTACTATCCATAGATAGTAATAGGCTATCTATTACTGGATTATAACTCTAAAATAGGATAGATTAAAATAACTGTTTTGCTCACAATTTTGTGGGTGAGGAATTTAG
>NW_021859249.1:0-966 GCF_006229205.1 Suricata suricatta
CGCCCCTCGGCCGCTGCGCAAGCCTTTGTAGCTTGGGCGGCGGCGGCTCGGGCCAGAGGCTTCGTGCTGTGACCTGTTACCCAAATAAAGTCTCTTGAGATAATCGGGCTTTGGGGGATTTTTCAGTGTGTCCATTGCAAACGGCTCACCCTGGGTGGGTTTTGTCCGTGGGAACCGACGTTTAGTCCTGCTGCCAAGAAAGTCATCCCAGAAGACCCTGGAACTGGTGGTTTTCAGTATTTTGAAAGTCCATCAAAATGCCTTCCTCTTTTTACTTAAAGTGAGCGAGTTTTGTATAAAGCTGGCTGTGGGTTTGCGTAAAGCACGGCGGGCCCAGCCCGTGCGCCTAGGCGGGAGAAGCGTAGAGAGGACAGGCTGTGCCCTTGGCTGCTGACTCGGGTCATGGCTGGTTGGCAGGGCTCGTGCCAAGGGCAGGAGGGCCTGTGGCGCCCCCTGCGTGCTGCCTTCGGGACTGGCCTTTCCCTCCCCTGCTGTTTTCTCTCCGGAGACAAACTGTAGCTCTAAGTTAGGAATGTGGTACCACAGTGGGCAGTCAACTTACTTTCATAAATGCAACAACGATTAAAAAGAAAAAGAAATCACAAAGTTTTTATTTGAAATGGTATACAGCAAAAGATATAAGCTACAAAAGTAGTAGTTGGGGTCCTCAATGATTTTTTAAGAGTGTAAAGGGGTCCTGAAACAAAAAAAGTCTGAAAACCGCTGCTCTCGGGTATTTCAAGGCCTATGGCACAGGATTTTAGAGGCCGCAGTAAGGGACCTGGGGGTGGCTCCGTCGGTTAATCACCTGACTCTTTGGTTTCGGCTCAGGTTGTGATCTCACGCTTCATGAGATAGAGCCCCATGTCAGGCTCTGCACCAACAGTGCAAAACTTGCTTAGGATTCTCACTCTCCTCTGTCTGCTCCTCCCTGCTCACACTCTCTCTCTCTAAATAAAAAAAAAA
>NW_021859250.1:0-966 GCF_006229205.1 Suricata suricatta
AGGCACAGGTAAGCAAGCCCGGCCCCGGGGCAGGTGCGAGCCTGCCCGTGTCCCACCTGTCCCCCGACACCCAGCACGGGGGCTGCAGGACTGGCTTCTCTTCCCTGCTCTGAGCATCAGTCTGGGGACACCAGACATTGCCGGGTGGCCTCTTCTGAGCGTCCTGTACTTTAATGCGCGGCACTTTTTATGAAACACATAAAGCAAAATCAGTCCATGTGCTCTCAACTGCTTCTTTCGGCTGATGAGCTCGATGAGGTAATTGTCCCCACGAGGTGGGAAGGCCACCCAGGAGGCTCCGAAGCTCGAGGGCACACAGCCTCACCCGTCATCCCTCCCCCCTGGTCTCCGGAACCCGACACGGAAGCGTCAGCCACAGAGACCTCTGGCGGCTCCTGCCCTCCCCGTGAGGACCAGCCTCGGGTGCCAAGCCTCCCAGAGCCTCCGGACGGGCCCGTGACGTGGGCAGAAAGGGGCCCGTTTCACGGAGAGCCCTCATCTAGCATCTTGCCCACACTTCACTTCCCACGGAAAGGGGACAGTGTGGTCCTCTTGAGCACGAGCACTCCGCCAGGCTGCCTTCCTCGGGCGCCACGTGGACAAAACCAGGACACAGCTCTGGCCCCGGACAGGATCTGTGTCATTTGTGTCTCCTGTGACTATTTGTCTAAAAGCCACGTTCTACCATGTTTGAGACTGTGCTGGGCCTCAAGATGGCCGGTCCAAGAGCAAAGCCTGTGTGGTTGCCCCCACTGCCTGTGCCAGCCCCCACCCCTGGCCGTGGTCACCCCCACCGCCTGCGCCAGCCCCCAACCCCGCCGGGGGTCAACCCCACCGCCTGCGCCAGCCCCCACCCCCGCCATGGTCACCCCCACCGCCTGCGCCAGCCCCCACCCCTGCTCCCGTGTGGTCACCCCATCGCCTGCGCCAGCCCCCACTCCCACTCCCGTGTGGTCACCATTGCTT
>NW_021859251.1:0-966 GCF_006229205.1 Suricata suricatta
AAGTTATATTGGACTCTGATAGCTTTTGAGGCTCAGGATGCATGCATAAGCATCATTTTAGCCTATGTGATAGTGGACAACAAAACAGCTTTAGGCTTTTTATTAGCAAGCAAGTAAGTTATGTCTGTCCTTTTGCCGACATTTTTTGTTGCACTTGGATGTAAGCCAGAAGGAACAATTAATCTCTAAACTGAAGAAGATGATTTATCTGGCTTGCCAAGGTAGCTAAATTAGAGTCAAAGACACATTGTTTAGGCTTGAATTTGGTAATTTAAAATTATGCCTCCGAAGCATTCTGCAGGATTTAATCATTATTCTGCTCTTGAATTTCTGTGCATTGTGACTGCAAGTAATTTCCAAAGTTTTAAGGACTGCTAGTCCTATCATGCCACATGATGCAACAACCCATCATTTAACAAAAGGAGCCTATTGGTCACTTCCTAACTGGACTCCAAGCTTTTGTTTCTGTGACATCAGTGCCATCTAGAAATCCTGACAATGATGTGGTCAGGAGGGAGGCTACTTTTTTCCTGACCCTCTAGATTGGCAAAACACAGTCCTCAACCAGTCATGCATGACTAAGAACTAGAACAACAATCTCCTCCAATTATGTAATTGTAACCAGGGAACATCTTGTGATTCACATTGCACTTCCTTTATTTTTGCCTCAAGCTCTTGCCTTAAAACATCAACCCAGTCTAAAGACTTGTCCACTTTTAGATAGCCTGTTTTAGTAACTGTGAGTGAGGTCGACCCATATGCCATAGAAACCATGTTCCCTCTTTGCCTAATTAAGTGCTATTATGGAATCATGTTTTTCTTTGCTGCCGTAACTCAGTAACACTGTTTTAGTAGTATCATGGTAGATTTTTTTTAATTGGACAAGGAGATTTCCACATAAAAATCCTTGAACTTAGTAATTACTGATTTAAAACGTTTAGGAAATTACTAAACTGAGAACATAAA
>NW_021859252.1:0-966 GCF_006229205.1 Suricata suricatta
ACAGTAGATAGTTCTAGAAGAAGTAATGCTTAATATAATTAGATCATATTTTAAATATTCTTTTACTATAAAGTAAGTTATGTTTATTAAATTAGCAATAGTGTTGATAAAAAAAACTTTTGTAATGCATTCTGCAAGTTATTTTGCGTGTATTATTTATTCATGAAATTATTTAAAGAAATGTCAATACATTTCTTTCTCTAAGAGATTTAAAGAGATAAATTTAAAGAGATAAAGAGATTTAGTTTGTCAGAGTGCAGAGATTCATGTTGTTAAGCCTAAAGAAAAATTACTTGCTTTAAAACAATTAGAAATGCTCAGTGGCTCAGTTGGTTAAGCATCCAACTCTTAATTTTCGCTAAGGTCACAATCTCACTGTTTGTGAGATCAAAACCCATGTTGGGGTCTACTCTGACAGCACAAAGCCTGCTTGGGATTCTCTCTCTCTCCCTCTCTCTCTGCCCTGCTTCCACTTATGCTCACTCTCTCAAAATAAATAAAGATTTAAAAAAAACTCAGATTACTTCTACTGCTTCATAAAAGAAACTTAATAGTGTTATAATCTGGGCTGATATAAATGTACTCACAGTATATAGATCCATTCTAGTATTGCAGCACGTACCGACATTATGTTAGCTTTTGAAAGATTAGGCTAGGAAATTTATTCTAAAATGATTCCAAACTAGATAATGGAGAGCAACCAGCATTATATCATTCTTCCACTTCTTTTATCTTGTCCAGTAAAAATTGTATTGCAGGTACATAGTCCCGTGACTAAGAGATGTTTTCTTAGGTATTTAAGACAAATTAATTACTTTTTTAGATTTATAGTAAAATTCTCTGTATGCATATATGTCTATATCCATAGCTTCATCCTGTTTATATATTTTCCTATACAGCATTGGATGAATTTCCAAAATCCAGCCACATTCCTTGCCACAGCCTTAATTTAGACCCTCACTCTCC
>NW_021859253.1:0-1913 GCF_006229205.1 Suricata suricatta
CCTGGAGACCCAAGCTGAATTTTGTAATACTGGATAGTTGGAGGAATAATCTTAATTGCTTCTGTGCAGATTATATGCCATTCAAAAAACTTTCCACTCAGTAGGACTGGATATGTATTTTTTCGTTGAAAATCAATAAAGTAGGCCATTGGGAAACTGATTTATTAGGGATCTTTCATATTAATAAATTTCGTTTGTCTAAAATAGCTTCTTTCTGTGCAGGGTTGGAAAGAAATGTTTTAGTATTTAATTTATGTATTTAAAAATTTACCTTATATAAATGTTATCTATTCAGTGAAACTTAATTAAAATTTTAAAATTATAAAACTTTAAAATCTTACAGGACAAAAATTTTAGATCCATGATTTTAACTTTGTCAAATTTCACGATTGGTTTAAAATATCAAGGATACCAACTTTCTCATTTGCCATTTAGAAACATTAGGAGGATAGCTATTTTCATCTATACAGCAATATCATTCCCATTCAACTTAAAAATGTAATAAGCAAAAATATGAGGAAAAAGATTAATCCTTTATATTGAGCAAATTTAGCTTCATGAACAATTTACTGTATCGTTCTTATTTTTCTCTTTTGGAGAGAACTGGTGAAAATGTATACACTTAACCTCCTGCAAGACTGCTGAGGACTGTTGTAGTAAATAGACCCCACACAACTAAGTAAGTTTTAGAGTTTCTAAGACTACTTTCTTACCAAGATCCAAGCATGCACAGCAAGGCTGGCTCTCTATTGACCATTCTTCTCACAGGATTGAAAAAGAACTATAATATCTTTGCTGAGATATAAACTACCAAGTTTAGGATAAGTTTTAGGAGACCATGTTTTTTGACCTTTACTCTACTTAAAATATATTTTAATTTAAAATTATTATATTTGTAACACATTAGTGTAGAAATTTACTTTTGATTCTAAAAATCTTGGAAAACATTTTATAGAACTTTTGTGAAGCATTATTTGATAAAAAGACATAGAAATTTGTATTTACTTATGATTTTTACTTTAAAAATACACATTAACAGTAATCACACTGTTTCCTACAGTGTTGAACATTTCACATCTCAAAATGTGAGATCATAAACACTTTTTTCAAAACTTGATTCTCCCACAAGTTAAATATTCTCTTGCTATATTAGGTGCTTTCCTTGTTTCACTAGTTTAGCTTTTTTTAAAGCAAAGTTTTCATATGAGCAATTTCTAATAGACTTCCAGATATACAGCACTAGTTAAAAATTCATGCCAGCCAGAATACAAGAAGGTCAGAAAATGCCTTTGAATTTATGCCATGGTCTTTTCGATAATTCATTCAGGTTTTAAAAGGGAAATTCTTCATTAAGTAAAGGACTGAATGCTTATTAATTTATATGCTTAAGCGAGGGCCACCACTAATTCATTTATTAAATATCAAAGACCATATGTTTTCATCCCTTGTCCTTGCTTATTGATTAATTGCCTTAAGCCAATATAGATGAAAGCAGGGGGGAAAATACAGTAACCTAGGTAGGTTTCTGATCTCATTTTTTAACCTAATGAAAGATGGCACTTCTTTACATTTCCATGCAAAAGCCCAGATGCTACAGTTTAAAATAAGTTTTCTTGTGTAAGTGTGAATTTGATCATACTTGAGAGATGTAGTGCAATCACTTAGATGCAATGGAGATAATATGAAGAAGTGGAGGAAATGAAAGTTATGGAAGAGTAATCAACTATGTAATGTCAGATAGGTCTCCAGATGTAAAACAGTGCTCTTGGATACAGGTAATACATCAGAACATGTTCAAAGCATGCTAGCTGGAGCTAATAGATGTTCACCAGACAAGAAGGGGAGGCAGAAGGGGAAGAGTTCTTTGATCACATCATGTAGAGAAATACTGGGTAAAACATAAACAGGTTGGG
>NW_021859254.1:0-966 GCF_006229205.1 Suricata suricatta
TTTTTTTTTTTAATGTTTATTTATTTTTGAGAAAGAGAGAGATAGCACTCGAGCTGGGAAGGGGCAGAGAGAGAGGGAGACACGGAATCCAAAGTTGTCAGCACAGAGCCTGATGCGGGACTTGAACCCACAAACCCGTGAGATCATGACCTGAACTGAAGTCGGACGCTTAACTGACTGAGCCACCAGGACATTTCTGTGGCCTCTTAATTTTGAAATGGCCACCAACTCAGAGTCTCCTGGCCCTGGTAATGGATAGAACTGCATCCTCCAAGATGATACTTTGAGGAATACTCTTCAGCCTTCGAAAGGAAGGAGATTTGATGCCTGCTACAACATGGCTGAACCTGGCGGACGTTCCGCTAAGTGAAATAAAATAAGCCCGTTGCAAAAGGATCAATGCGTATGAATTCTCTTGTCTGAGGAAACCTAGAGTAGTCAGATTCACAGAGACGGACAACAGCATGGTGGTTCTGGGGGCTGGAAAAGAGGGAGAGAAATGTTGAATGGGGAAGGTAGTGTTTAACGGGTACAGACTGTACTTAATGCCATAGAACTGTACACTTAAAAATGATTAAAATGGTAAATTTTACGTCTTGTGAATTTTTCCACCACGTTTTCAAAAGATCATCCACAGGACGCCTGGGTGGCTCTATCAGTTAGGCATCCGACCCTTGATTTCGGCTCAGGTCATGATCTCACAGTTTTGATCTCAAGGTTGTGAGATCAAGGCCGGAGTCGGGCTCTGTGCGGACAGCAAGGAGCCTGCTTGGGACTCTCTTTCTCCCTCTCTCTCCCTGCCCCTACCCTGCCCTCTCTCTTTCCCTCTCTCTCAAATAAATAAACATTTAAAAAAATACCATCTAAGAAAAAATTTAATAAAGTTTTTTTTAAGATATATTGAAGGGATGTCTGGGTGGCTCAGTCGGGGAGCGTCCGACTCTTGATCTGGGCTCAGGTCATGAC
>NW_021859255.1:0-966 GCF_006229205.1 Suricata suricatta
CTAACTGTAAGGCAAAGTGCAAAGTTACCTGGTGATATGCTCCACACAGCCTATCCTTGAACAGCAAAAAGAAGGGTGGAGGCTGATAGAGAGTAGATGCTGGGAGACGAGGCATGATGAGGAAAAGCAAGCTATCTGGCACATGCCCTCAGGTACGAAGTTCTTAAAGCTACATGTACTAACACGGGGTCTTTACACTCGCTCTTTTATCTCCTTCAGGTTCTTATCAAATGTCACCTCTTTGGTGAGACCACCCTATTTGAAGTAGCAAGCTGACTTACATCTGCCTATGACTCCTCACCCCCTGTCCTGCGTGGAGTCTGATGGTAGCACTATCATCCTTACACAGACTACAAACCTCACTTGCTTATTATTTTTTTATTATCGTCAGCTGCTCCCCACTAGACCATAAGCTCCAAGAGAGCAGCAAATATTTTGTCTCTGAGAACACTGTCTATCTCCAATGCCTGCATCAGCAATATCGGTCCCCAATAGGCACTCAACCTATTTTTATTAAATAAATTAAGAAAAGTCTTGTAATGTGTTTTAAAAATGAAAACAGGCCTATTAATAGCAAAACTGTAGCATTTTTCTTTTTTTCAATATCACTGCAGATTACTACTGGTAGCTTTCGCTATCTGAACTTTATCTCCTAAATCTCTCCTTTTTCTGTCATAAGCGACGGCTGTCTCTGCTGGGCTTCAGAGGAGAGTATCTGTGTCCGCTGTAGCAGTACACTCTCCCCAGGTGTGTCAGTTATTTGCATGCATGCCTTATCAGCGAAACAGCACTCCAAGTTCTTTGGAGGAAGGATCTGTGATTCATGCAACGCCCATGTTCAATACCACTGAGCACAATCCACTGCCTGTGATCTGCTGAAGAGCATTAGCCCTGGAGCCAGGGGACCTGCATTCAATCCGTGCCTCCCTGCTCACCATGAGACACTGTCACATAAGGTCTCTAAGC
>NW_021859256.1:0-966 GCF_006229205.1 Suricata suricatta
AAAAAAAATAAAAATTCCAAGGTAATTGGCACAAAATTAGAGTGAACACAATACAACAAACTTTTAATTTTTTTTTGAGCAGAAGACCATGAGTGGAGGAGAGGGGTAGAAGGAGAGAGAGAGAGAGAGAAAGAAAGAAAGAGAGAGGGAGAGCAAGCGAGAGAGAGAGAGAGAGAGAGAGAGAGAGAGAGAGAGAGAGAGAGACTAAAGCAGACTCCACACTCAGAGCATAGCCTGACACAGGACTCCATCCCACAACCCTGGGATCATGGCAAATCAAGAGTAGAGTGCCCAACTGAATGAGCCACCTAGGTCCCTCTCCTCTTTTTAAATGCTATAATCTCTACACCCAACATAGAGCTAGATATCATGACCCTGAGATCAAGTTGCATGTTCTACCAACTGAGCCACACAGGCACCAGCAAACTTTCTTCCTAGAAATTTTACATAAAATAGCATCACATTCTTATAGATAAGAAAAATTAAAAATAGTTGTAAAAGGTTGATGTCTACAATGACAGAACTATAATGCACTTGGGAAAAACTTAATATATTATTTGATCCAAAAATAGGTTGACAGAATGAAATAGAGCACTTGGAACCTACCCACCTACTTATTAAAACTGAGTATATGGAAGGAGGCATCTGGAGAGCAATATCTTTGCATTTAAATTACATGTATGGGCAGAGACTATCCTGGAGAAAGCAAAGTGAAATGGGTCTGTATTTCTCGTCTACAGTAACAAGTGTAGAAGGTGTCAAAAGCCCTTCAGAACTTGATTTGGTTCAGAGAAGGAGACAGGGCTACACAGAGAACCATACAGATAAGCTAGGTCTGTAGGAAATAGTCAGATATTCTTTTTTGTTTTTTATAGTTTATTGTCAAGTTGGTTTCCATAAAACACCCAGTGTTCTTCCTTACAAGTGCCCTCCTCCATGCGCATCACCTCCCTTCTGCTTTCCCCC
>NW_021859257.1:0-966 GCF_006229205.1 Suricata suricatta
CGATCTCACAGTTCGTGGGTTCGAGCTGCATGTCGGGCTCTGTGTTAACAGCTAGCTCAGAGCCTGGAGCCTGCTTTGGATTCTGCGTCTCCCTCTCTCTCTGACTCTCCCCCGCTCACGCTCTCTCTCTGTCTCTCAAAAATAAATAAAAAACATAAAAAATTAAATTAAGAATTTAAGTGTATACTTTGTTTTTTTTTTTTAATTTTTAATGCTTTTTAATTTATTTTTGGGAGACAGAGAGAGCCAGTGCGAGCAGGGAAGGGTCAGAGAAAGAGAGAGAGATACAGAATCCGAAGCAGGCTCCAGGCTCTGAGTTGTCAGCACAAAGCCTGACAAGGGACTCGAACCCATGAATCATGAGATCATGGCCTGAGCCGAAGCCGGATGCTTAACCGACTGAACCACCCAGGCATCCCTTAAGTGTATACTTTGAATAACTTAGTTTAGCTATGCTGAAGTAGATTATAAAATAATAGTGTATATCAATAAGCATAAGTCTAATGATAGATACACATTCTGTGTGAAGCTATGCGCAAGGTACAAGGCCATGTCTCCCCAAGGCTTTCCACCTTATGAACACAGGGATCCAGGGGAGATCCAAGCTAAGCAGAGCACATTTTCCAAATGTCCTCGAACTCATCAATTATCTTTAAGAGTGAGTCATATTTTCTCTAAGCAATCCTGCCAGTCAGATCAGCAGTTAGCACCATGCACTGGGATTAAAATCAGGCTTCCTCAATTTGGGCAGCATAAATCAAAGGAGAAACTTTTAATAATTCTGCTGTGGCTCTAACAGATGCAATGAATGGACCTTACATTCAGACCCAGACCACTATTTCTAATACCATTTAATTGCATCACCCGGGATCAAAAGAGAATAATGCATTGAGTATAAAATCTAACTTTCTCAGATGTTCTTAACCTAGGATGGACACATGCCCTAGCTTTTCTGAAACAGTCTCA
>NW_021859258.1:0-966 GCF_006229205.1 Suricata suricatta
CAGAACGGCTTGCAGTGGAGACTCCCAGAGGGAACAGGACGGTAGCAGTCACTATTGGCTCCAGAAGATGGAGCTCTTGTTCTGCTGTGACAAGAAGGCTGGAGGCCACCAGAAATCCTCCTGGGATGCAGTGAGGGGAGAGGAGCAGCCCCTTTTTTCTCTCAGATTCAGACCCCTCATCTGTAAAATGGTCATTTTCATGGACTCCTTTTAGGACAGCTGGGAGGAACTGAGGTGCTCTGTGTCACCTGGCACAAAGGTGTTGGCCCTAAATCCAGATGTTGCTTCATGGTTAAGACCTGGCTCCCTTAGCTGGACTCCGATCCTCACCCGTAGAACGTGGATCATCACACCAGCCTTGGCAGGATGTTAGGGGGACACAGTGAGCCGTGTGAGAGGACAGACCCTCAGTGACCCCTGGGTCCCCTCCCAGAACTGTCTGATCCTGGGATAGGCTCGGTGTCTCTCAGGTCCTCCGTGTCCCATATGTGTATGGTGATAACCAATCACACAGCGGTCAGGGGTCTGAGTATTAGAGACGAGGTCCAGAAAGCCCCAGATGTGGGGGTTAGGTGACTCTTGAGTGTCCACATGCAGCAACTGACAGAGTGGCTGATCCTACTGACAAGGTTCCCAACCAACACTGCCTCCCTGACTCTATAACCTCTGATGAATCATCCCTGCACTGGGCCAGGTGTCCTTGTCTGTCTGTGACCACACAACCCCACAGAGCCCCTATAGGGACTGAGTGAATAAATGCATGTAAGCGGCTTACAGCAGGGCCTTTCACCCAGTCAGTGTCCCATGAATGTTGGGGACACACCAGACCCCAGCACAGGGCTGGCACAGGGATGAAGGAGCTAAGGGATAGGATAGGTCAGCCTAGCATCAGAGGCCCAGGACACTTTTGATACAACTATTCCCATTCCTTGACTCCCTAGGGGTGTCTTGTAAGCTGACCATTTT
>NW_021859259.1:0-966 GCF_006229205.1 Suricata suricatta
TCCGGCCTCGGGCGCTGCAGGCTGCGCGGTGCCTGTCGGCGCTGCACGAGGCTCCGTGCCTGCTCACGGCCGGGGTCGCTCCGGCCGCACGGACCCGTCGGGCTCGGGAGGGCGGCCTTGGGCCAGCACTGTTTACGCTCGGAGGAGCCGCGACCCGTGGCCGGTGGTGCGTGGGGAGCGGCCGCTCGGGTTGGGTGGGCAGTGCTCCCGGGGATGCGCTGTCCTCCACGCCTGCTCTCACTCTTCCTACCCACGGGTTTTTCCGACCCCTGCGGGGCGCGCCGGCCACTTCCCTCTGGGCGCGTGACAGCGGCGGTGGGAAAGGTTTGTTGTGGGTTGCACTCAGTTGCAGTTGCAGAGGCTGCGTCCTGAGACTGGCGCACCGACGGAGTTGCGCTCCCCTCAGCCGCGCCCTCCGGGTTCCGTGAGCGCGGTGCGGAGCTGCAGCCCCGGGCCCCGCCGGGAACGCGCCCCCTCTTAGCAGATTAGCCCTTTTCCCAGTTCAGTTTGAAGGCTTCTCTTAGCGTCTTCATTTGGTCAGAACAAACTGGAATCTTGGGCTGCTGCAAGAAGAATCTGCTTGCAAACCTGTTATTAAAAGTGGGCATTTGCCCACTTTCCAGAATCACGTAGGGTAGGGAGTCGGCGTTGTCGAGCGGGAATTAACCTTGGCACAGTGGAACTTAATTTAGTGTGTACCAAAAGAGTTGAGAAAAGAAAATTGCTCAGTATCCTTAGCTGTGAAATGAGAATAATGATAGTTCTGTTCTCATAAAGTCACTGTGCGGATTGAATGATTTAATATGTGTAAAGTACTAGAACGGTGCCTGGCGCCGAACAAGTGCTACACAGGTGTTAAAGCTGCTTGTCCAGAGCCTGGAGGCGATGGGGAAAGAGCAAAGAGGGTAAAGGATGCTACGTAGGAGTGACAGCCCGAGAGGGAACCAGGCGTTTTCTGAACATCTC
>NW_021859260.1:0-966 GCF_006229205.1 Suricata suricatta
AATCCTTGTGATTCTTAATTAGCAAGTATTTTTGGCAATGTGTTGCTCTCGTTTTCAAAGTCCGGAGAGAGAGAGGGATTCCCCAGTCCGGACACTGACTTTAGCACCGAAGACAGCGGGGGCGCTGGCTTCCTGCCGCAGAGCCCCAGTCCAGGCCCCCGGGTGCCTCTGTGTTCACGGGTCTGGAGGACTTGACTTGTCGACTCTCCAGCCAGCTGCTCCCAGCCTCCCACGGAGGGGCCTCCCTGTGGGCCTGACCCTGCTCTGTCGGGGCTGCAGACCACCTCACCCCAGCCCAGACCTGAGGGCTCCCACCGCAGAGGGAGGTGGTCTTCCACAGTGGAGAGTGACGGAGATGGCTGGGCAGGGCTCCTGCTCCGCGAGGGCCCGTTCAAACACAAATGAGGCAGAAGAGAGATGGGCAATGAGATATTTGATCCACCCGGCTGCCAGACCGAAGGACATGAGGGTCACCGCCCCCTGGCAGCACCAGCAGGTGCCCCTCCTCGCCACTGTGCCCACCAGAGGCTCAGGACCAACAAGTAGCCTGGCTGGAAGGGTAAAGAAAGAAGAGGCACAGGCCCTAACTGGGATTTTGCATCACTCTTCTAGAACATTCCGTGTGTTACCTTGCTGTTCACTGCAGCTGCTGTTGGCGTGAGAGTGGAGGGTTGAACTGGGACTCTGTGTTCCCTGCTAGGCCACGCCCCCGTGTGCCCGCGCAGCACTGATTTCTCTGACAATATTTATAGCGGAATAGAAGCACGTTCAGGGAAGCTCTTCTATTTCGGAGACTTGAAGTGCATGGGAACATCACCGCGCAGCGCACAGCGGCCTGGGCATGGAACCAGGACGCCTCCACCAGACAGAGGTCTCTGGAGAGGGTCGGGTTTCTCTACAGAGTGGGATTCATTGGCTATGGCTTCCCTCCGGGCGGGCACACCATCTGCTCCCGTCTGCTGCCTC
>NW_021859261.1:0-966 GCF_006229205.1 Suricata suricatta
TAATTTATTTCCCTCATTACCTGGTATTTTATAAATACCTTTTGCTTCAGTAAAAATATTCTGGCTGTATAACTATTTGTGTTTTAGATATAAATTGTACAGAATGGAATCAAAGATATACATTCTTTTTGATTATTAGATTATTATAAAAATGAATGGATCTAACATCTATTTTTTAGTTGTGAGCATGTTGAATATGCTGCCCCGGTGAGACAGTGTTCAAGTTAATGCTCGTGCAGTACCACAAGGCCCTCTTGGCGGGTCCACCTCTATGGGGGGAGGGGAAATCATTGCTGTCACGTTAGGTTTGGTATTATTCAGATCCCAGCATAGTGAGTGCTTCATGTAGTGTATAAATCCAGATTTTACCTGTATGGACAAGATACAGGGACTGAGTACAGGTCTCATTTGAAGACACCCACTGAGAAAACTGCCTGCTATTCAATTTAACAACTCAAAGGAGTAACAAGAAAGACCTCGTTGCTAGAACTCACGCCTACGCATCAGAGAACGTGAGCGATGCGTGGAGCGCTTCAAGCGGAAGAGAAATGGTACTAATTCACGTGCCCTCTTCTTTCATTAGCAGTTCCAGTTTGCAAACCACTCTCCTTGCGCTGCGTACTCTTTTTTAGTTTTATATTTTACAACAGACCCTGCGTGTATTTTAGACTTTGAAACGCTGATGTTTTAAAAGGTGTCATGTCAAATAGCCCTAATCTGGCTATGTGATAACATCTGTTACATTTTTAGCATTTAGCTTCAAATGTGTATTCAGGGGATCTAAAAGACCATGTAAATAGATCTTAGAGCGTTATATGTGCTATTAATTTTTTTTGAAAAGTGTAATTACTAAAAGTAGGCTACATTTATGAACTATCAAATAGGATTATTTTTAAAAGATAGAGAATAGTTTTCTTACCTAAATTTTTTTAATGTTAATTTTTGAGAGAGAGAGAGAGAGAGAGA
>NW_021859262.1:0-966 GCF_006229205.1 Suricata suricatta
TGTACCCCATTCCCTGTAACCTTAATCTGACAGAGTACTTGTACATGGGGAATGCTTAGAATTTTTCTTGGAATGAATGAGAGAGAGAGATCTCAATCCTGGCCTTTCTGAGGGACAGAGACCATGGTCACCCTTCTTCAGTGAGATAAGCAGGGAACTTGGGATGGTGATACAGATACCCAGACAGACTCAGAGACAAGGGGACTGATGTAATGAATAAAAGCGTGTGCTCGTATGAGCGTTTGTAGGAGGAGGCAGAGAAGTGGGGGTGCAGGTGCGTGTGATTAGCGGTGCAGTGCTGGGCACAAAATAAGCCCTCCATCACCTGTACATTTTCTCCTTTCCCCATATTCTGGGTGGACTCTTTCAGGGCTGTAAATAAAAAAAAATACCCTGAAGAAATCGGCATGACAAGAGCTGAGGCAGGAGAGAGGCAGACAGTACCACGTGACAGAATGCCTCAGATTCCCGCCACCCACATTGGCTCTGGAATTGGCCTTGTATCTGAGCCCAAGATTTCCGACTCCTTCTGAAATGACCTTCAATGACCTGTTGTTCGAGCTTCATTCTGCATTCTTGGTGCCAACCCCAAGTTCCAAGGTCCTGGCCCACCATTCCATTCTGGCTCTGTCACATCATGTTCCTGGTTCGTTTCAACCCTGGCTCCTTCAAATGTTAGCCCCATACTGAAATCATCTTGGAGAAGCTGCCTAATTTGCTTGGCTTTAGTTTTTTCAAAAGCCCCTCTTGCTCTGATAACCTGGGACTATATTTTACTCACCACAGCTTCAGGGCTTTTCCACATGCACAGCTCCTTTTAGGAGCAGAACAGATGATGTTCCTGTGGGAAATGAGCTGTGGCACACATTCCCTGGGCAGCCTCTTTGCTTCACATTGTAGAGTTCCTCCACTTTCCCTCCATTGGTAAATAGACTTCCAGTCCATTGGTGAGGCTGGACTGCACAC
>NW_021859263.1:0-966 GCF_006229205.1 Suricata suricatta
GTAAGGCACCTGCCGGAGAATTAGAGAACTGGAGTTCATATGGAAAAGGGCCTGGTAGGAATGTGCTTCATTCTTAGAAATTTTCCTGTTGCCTCCAAGAAAAGTAAAAGTCAAGATTTTTATGCTAAAAAAAACCAAGAAGAATTTTATGTTTAAAAAAAACTTGGCTAATTTTAATATGCTGGCCAGTGCATTCAACGTAAAATCACAAAGGATGTTGACAATTTGGTCTTTGGCTCTCTGCTTTGTAACTTTTAGGCTTTAAATTGTAGAGCAAGGGGAGCCAGAATGTTTTGTCATAAGTACTAAATTCTGTATTCCTATGGCGAAGTGGATACAACAGTACATGGTGTGAAGGGAAACTGCACTCTTGAAAGTAACTTGAGGTATGAGGACATTGAGTAAATTAAAGACCAAAACTTTGTTTGGCTGTGTACAACAGACACTATTTACTAGGACTGTTTTGTTGTAAGGAAGTGGGCTGCATGGTGCTTTAGAATCCCTCTCTCAGTGTTAGACACTGTGAGACAGTGGTTTTTCATAATATCTGTAACCAATACAATAAAATGTAGCTTGTATACAGGTATAATTTAATGTTGAAATGATGGAATGTTTATAAAATTTTAATCTCTATCAATAGTATTTTGTTAGGAATTTTTTTTAAGCCAATGAGCATTACTCTTAGGTTCTGGATTAGATACTGATTTTTATGATTCAAATAAGTTACATAAATTTTTTGGAATTAAAGATTATTAAAGATTTTTGCTTATCACACTAGCCATTTAAAATTAAATAAGTTTTCATATTTCATTTGGACAATATTGATTATTTGTTTAATCATATTTACATTTTATTAAATAAGGGTATCAGATTTTATAAAAACAGGTTTTATTTATTTTGATAGTGTGAGAGTGAGTGGGGGATGGGCAGGAAGAGAGGGAGGGAGAGAGAACCCCAAGCAGGCTC
>NW_021859264.1:0-1912 GCF_006229205.1 Suricata suricatta
GGCTAGGGGAGCCGATGCCTCTTGAAGTCCAAGTTTTCCTCATTGTCACCTACACTGTCACCACCCTGGCCCAAGCTATTATAGGCATACCTCGGAGATACTGCAGGTTCAGTCCCAGACCACTGCAATAAAGCCAATAAAGCAAGTCAAAAGGATTTTTTCTTTCCAAGTGCATGTAAGTTATATTTACACTATCCTAGGGTCTGTTATGTTTGCAATAATATTATGTCTTAAGAGAAGTATATACCTAAGTTAAAATATACTCTATTGTTAGATGATGGTAACCATCCTCCGAGCTTCCGGAAGTTATAATCACTGGTCACAGCTCACCATAACTCATATAACGATAGTGGAAACTTTGAAATATTGCAAGAATTAGTAAAATGTGACCCAGAAACATGAAGTAAGCAAATGTTGTTGGAAAAACGATGCTGATAGACTTGCTTGACCCAGAGTTGCCCAGATCTTCAATTAAAAAAAAGAAAAGGTATTTGTGAAGCACAATAGAGAGAGGTATGCCTGTGTTGGTCCTCATCTAATAAACTGAAATAATTGAAATAAGCTCTTAACTAGTCCCCCTTTCTCTCTTCTTGCCCTTCGATACACAGTTTGCCATTTGGTAGCCAAGGTGATTGTTCTATACATAAATCTGATTGTTTAGCTGCTAATTCCCCAGCATTTAGAACATTCTGGCACATGGTAGATCCCAGTCATTATTTAAGTGACCAAATAACTGTTCTTCTCCTGCTAAAACTTTTCAGGCCATCCTCCGTGCCTTTAGGATACAGACCAAACTTCTTAACTTGGGTTCTAAGGCCCCTGTCTACTCCTCCTCCTGTACAGACTCGTCTCTCCCCCAAACTCCCTTTAGCACCTGCACTTTGCCATCTCTCTCTCTGTCTCTTTTCTGTTCTTTCCGCCCACAGATCTTCTCTTGCCCTGTCCTGCCCACTTCTCTTTAAGGAGTAATTAATTTATTCTTTATATCTCAGTCTACCTGCTTCCTCTTCCAGCACTGTCTTCTCTGATTCTCCCAAGGTCAAGTTGCTTGGACCTCATTTGTGATCCTAAGCCTTGAACTCCTCTGCCACAGCTTTATTCCATCTCGCCGTAATGGCCAGTTAGCTCATCTCTTGGCACAGGTAGGCTGTGAGCTCCCTGGGTGCAGAGATGATGACTCTTTCACCACTGTACAGTTTCTATCTGCTACCACAGGTCTTGCCCCTAGTACAATAAATGCTATTGCCAATGCTGAGTGAATGACTCGGATGATATTAACAGCTTAGGGAGCCTAAGGCATAGACTTGACTTTCCTCTTGCCTTTAGTGAAAGAAGATCCCGCAGATACGTGCAGAGGCTCTCAGAGGGAGCAGACTCTGGTTGGGCTCCTTCACTTGCCACTTGTGCTGTCACCACTCTGGCCCAAGTCCCTGCCTTGACGAGAGCAGCAGATCCCTAACTGGCCTCCCAACCTCCCCACCCCCACTTTGTCTTTCTATATACAGTTCTCCCTTCAGTTGCCAGAAGAGTTGAAGCCCAGAATATTTGAATGACCTGTTCAAGGCCTTATAAAGGTTTAGTAGGAAAACCAGAATGAGAAACTGTTTTTAAGGAACTGTTTTCTTCTTCCAGCTGCTCTATAACTCCAGACCTCCCCTGATTAAGTCCAATTTGATTCTGATTCATATGTGTTTAACACAGCAATGTTGTTCGAATTCCAGTTGTACTTTTCCTTGAGGTCTTGGCACGAGTCTTAGGGATCATACCTTATGATTCTGGAGATATCTACTTAATAAGCAAGATTCTGACCTTACCCAGTAACCATTCTTAGTTGGAGAAGGAGATTTCACTGACAGGAAAATATATAATAAGACTTAAATCTACAGAGTACTTATAAAGGCTTAATACTTCA
>NW_021859265.1:0-966 GCF_006229205.1 Suricata suricatta
GGTTATGGGTTGAATTATGCCCTCACCATCATCCCCCAAAATTCCTTCCTGACATTCAGTACCTCGGAATGTGTCCTTATTTGGAAACAGCATCATTGCAGATGTGATTAGTCAAGGTGCAGTCATACTGGAGTAGAGTGGGACCCTAATCCAGTGACTGGTATCCATATAAAAAGGGGGAATTTGGAGCCTGACACGGATGTGTACAGGGAGAATGCCGTACAATGGGGAGGTGGAGATGGGGGGGAGGCATCCATATGCCCGGAGTGCCACAGACTGCCAGCACACACCAGACCCGGCCCAGAACCATAGGGCAGATGCTCCCTCACAACCTTCAGAGGAACTCAACCCTGCCGACACACTGATCTTGGACTTCTAGCCTCCATAACTGTGAGGCAATAAATGTTGATCATTTGAGCCACCATGTCTGTGGCACTTTGTTATGACAGCCCTAGCAAGTGAATACACTTATTTAACCAGTTCCTTAGGAAGGATTAAAACTAACTACCAGAATACTGCTGTACAGAATTCGTAATAATTGTATTCATATAACTCATATATGGATAAGTAGATGGAAGAAGGAAAAAGAAATAGGCAAATAGGTTTTAATTATTTTTAATTGTTTTATCTCTACATGTGTATGTCTACCCATCTACTTAATCTCCCTCCATAATTAACTACATAGGCAACTGCCCACCAATCTTATCCCATGTAGAGGCATTAGTCACTCTCAGTGTCCTCTCCCTGGTGCTGTAGTACATTCCAAAACATGTTAGAGATATTTGCTTCCCGGATTCTGCTGACCAGATAAATGGTGCCTCTCACGGACCATACAGTAGCCACACTCCTGCTGGGGGTGGTACAAGTCACATCCAGGGAATTAAACAACTGTCTCCTGCGAAACCACTATGTACAGGGCTCAGGGGGAGGCACTTGGGGACAACACATACATTAAAAACTATTAAG
>NW_021859266.1:0-966 GCF_006229205.1 Suricata suricatta
CACATCTTGTTAGAGTTTAGGATTCCACAGGTGTATGCAGTCATCAAAAGTTAGCTGATGTTCACTTAAAATTAGTGTTATTCATTGTATGGAAAGTTCACCTAAAAAGAAAAAAAGCTACAGTGCCTGTGAGGCTCAGTTGGCTAAGTGGCCGACTCTTGATTCGGCTCAGGTCATAAGCTCGAGGTCATGATATCCAGCCCCACATCAGGCTCTGTAATGACAATGCGGAGCCTGCTTGGGACTCTCTTCCTCTCTCTCTCTGCCCTTCCCCTGCTCGGACTCTCTCTCAAAAAAAAATAAATAAATAAAAATAAATAAATAAATAAATATTTTAAACCTACAATCAAATACTGAATTCTAATTAATAATATGCATTTTGAAGTATCTGGGAGAGGCAAACTGATATCTGCAATTTACCTTGAAATGCAGTAAATACGTGGATAAATACGTGTTAGGAAAAGTACAATAAAAAAAAGTACAATAAAATGTTGATGACAGTTTCTGAGTGGTGGGACAGGTGTTCACTTATATAAAAGTCTTTCAACTTTCTGTATGTTTGAAAATTCTCATAATAAAACATTGAAAAATACAATAAACTGACACCATTCTGAAAATAAACACACAATCAGAGACAGGGAGAAAATATTCATGAAACATGTACTTGACAAAGGACTTATATTTTGAATATATAAAAATCCTCTACAACTCAATAATAAGACAAAAAACTCAATACAAAATAAAAACGAGATTTAAATAGACAAGTCACAAAGGAAGTTATATAAATGGCTAATAAGCACTTGTAAAAGTGCTCAATATCATTTGTTTTCAGGAAATGCAAATTAAAATCACCATTAAAGCTGTTGGCAAGGATACAGAGCAAATGTTGGTGGGAATATAAAGTAATACAACCATTTTGGAAAAAGGTCTGGCAGCTTTTTATAAATTTTGTCTTTTTTTTTTTTT
>NW_021859267.1:0-966 GCF_006229205.1 Suricata suricatta
TATGCTTGGCACCTAGATTACTCTTACAAAAGGTGATTACAATAGTTGTTTGTATCTTAAAAGAAAAGAAAAGAAAGGAAAAAACAGAGAATCACACATTGTAAATGTAAAGGAGAATTTTTATATCATAAATTTACACTGAGGACAGTTCCTGTAATATGTTGTTACTCTTGAAGAGTTACAAAGCATAAACACACACACACACACACACACACACACACGCCTTAAATGAAGCTCACGAATAGCTGTGCTTTTTGTCAATGTTTAGTAAAGTCCACATAAAATAAAAGAAGAGAAACTTAAAATGGCAAGACAATCCTTACCAGTATATTCTTCGACATTTAAGGAAATCATTTATATTATTCTCTCTTGAATGGATTTCCAACACCAACATTCACTATTTTAGAATCCTACTGTAAAATCCTGGCACAGTTCATTCTGTGGATTGGGTTGTAGCTTGTGTGTTTTTTCAGTTACTTGTGTTTTTCCTTAAATTCATAAGATTTGCTTGAGCACCTTCTATCTTAAGTGTTTAAGGTTAAATTTGTTCCTTTGGAGGGATGCCTGGGTGGTTCAGTCGGTTGAGCATGGACTTTGGCTCAGGTCATAATCTCGCTGTTCATGAGTTCAAGCCCCACATTGGGCTCTGTGCTGACAGCTCAGAGCCTGGAGCCTGCTTCAGATTCTGTGTCTCCCTTTCTGCCCCTCTCCTGCTCATGCTCTGCCTTTCTCTCTCTCAAAAATAAACATTAAAAAATTAATATAAGAAAGGAAATAAACATTAAAAAATTATTCCTTTGGAGAAGAAAGTCTCAGTAGTCTCCATAGTCTCTTACTGGCTAGTAAAACTCAACATTAAAAACAATTTTCTTTTCCTTATTATTATTATTATTTTAATGTTTATTTTTGAGAGACAGAGAGCAAGTTGAAGATGGGCAGAGAGCCAGGGAAACACAGAATCCAAAG
>NW_021859268.1:0-966 GCF_006229205.1 Suricata suricatta
TAAGATTAAAAACAGAGAGGGAGTCAAACTATAAGAGACTCTTAAATACTGAGAACAACTGAGGGTTGATGGGGATGGGATAAATGAATGATGAGAATTAAAGAGGTCACTTCTTGTGATGAGCACTGGGTGTTATATGTAAGCGATGAATCACTGGATTCTACTCCTGAAGCCAAGACTACATTGTATGTTAAGTAACTTGAGAATCAAACAAAGTAGAAGTAGAAATAAAAGTAGAAGTAGAACAAGAAGAAAGAGAAGATGAGGAAGAAGGAGAAGGATAGGAGGAAAAGGAGAAAGATGAGGAGGAGGAGGAAGAGGAAAGAGGTGTAGGAGGAGGGAAAGAGGAGATACACACATGGCATATATAGTCATGAAATGATGTTTAAGATCATTAGTCATTAGGGAAAAGCAAATTAAAATCAGAATGAGATATCACTACATATCTATTAGAGTGGTTAAAGTGACAACACCAATGCTGAGAGAAATGTAAAGAAATTAGATCACTTATACATTCTGGTGAGAATGTAATATGGTCCAGCCATCTTGGAAAACAGTTTACCAGTCTCATAAGCTGATTAAGCATGCAATTACCATAAAATCTAGCAATTGCACTCCTGGACATTTATCCCAGAAAAATGAAAACTATTTCCACACAAAGCCTGTATACAAATGTTTATAGCCATTTTATTTGTTATATCCCCAAACTTGAAATAACCCAAATATCTTTCTCAGAGGTCAATGGTTAAACATTCTGTGGAGCATCTATTCTCTTAAATACTACTTAACAATGAATAGGAATGAACTACTGATGCACACAATCTCCTGGATGAAATTCTAGAGAACTATGCTGAGTAAATAAAGGCATTCCCAAAAGGTTTCACTCTATCTGATTCATTTATGTAATATTCTTAAAATAACAAAATTGTAGAAATGAGCAGATTAATGGTTGCCAAGAATTAACAA
>NW_021859269.1:0-966 GCF_006229205.1 Suricata suricatta
GGGAACTACGTACGGTTAGCTAAAGGAACGCACTGTAAAACGAAGATGAATGCAGGACTTTGGGCATGTCGGCTTCTGGTCTAGGCATTTTGCGTATATCACCAATTTACATCTATCATGTAAAGAGACTTGTGTGTAAATGTTCCGATTTACATCTACTATTCTCACCTGGTGACCACTGGTGTCCTTGCTTGGCAGCTGAGTTAAGAGAGCGGACAGGGGAAGACGGTCCATGTTCACCCGGAGAGAAGTGGGGAGCTGGGTACACAGCACCGCGCATGTAATGAAGCATTATATACACATGAACTAAGGGTCATCTACGGCAGTATCAGAGTCGTAACATAAACAGCCATTGATTGTATTTGGAAGGATTGAGAAGCGGTGCCCTGGAGAGGACCCTCCCTGACAGGTCCTTGAGAACGTAACGCTGGATGGGGAAAAAGGACAAAGAAACGGGCACCAGAGTTTGCAAAAAGATAAACACTGGAGTGTTTTTTTATAAAATCAACAGCAACAGCAAAATAAGAGCCTCAAGCATGATGAGAGGTGAGTGGAAAATTCTTACATAGTCACAATGGACAGTTGGTCATAAAAAGTTGGGTTTTAAAATAATTCGAACACTTGCGAAATGTCTACAACACAAAGCTGAGTGAGAAAAGCACATATAAATGTTTATATTCAGTACGATCTCTAATGTAAATAAACACAAGCACACATAAAGAATTCTAAAGGACAAGTAGTATTTTTTTATACCTGTGAGATTAGGATGATTCGTATTTTCATCTCTTTATTTTTCTGGAGTCTAAGGTTTTTTGGTTTTTTGTTTTTTTTATTTTGTTTCCTAAGAGTCAAATAGCTCTTTTGTAATCCAAGAACTCATGAAAATACACACGAGTTAGCAAATAATTGAAGGACCCAGTAAGTCACTGGGTAATTATTGGGTAATTCAAAAAGATATATGCATTA
>NW_021859270.1:0-966 GCF_006229205.1 Suricata suricatta
TGTTTGTTTTTTAATTAGAGGCTGGCCACCTGGTGTTATTTCTCATTTTATCCTTTGTTCTTAAAAAAAAATCTTTTATTATGTATATAGGATGCTTCTAATATTCTACCATGATGTGTGTTTGTTTTACTCTTTTAGGAGATACTCTCCTGTGTCAAAGAAAGGCCCTCCACCCTGGTTTGTTAAGGTTTGTTTGTTTCATGATGGATGTCTCCTGAGTTTTAAGAAACCTCTCTCCTGCGTCTGAGGTAAGAGAGTGATTCTTTTCTCCTTAAATCTATTGTGTTACCTTGGAATTTCTCTTCTATGTTAATTTAAATCATTTTCCCCCTTTTAACAAAATAGTGAATTCAGACATTTCAAAAATAGGATGGTAAAAAAGAAAACACAAAAGCTTATAGCAAAATATAACATTTTCCTGCTGCTCCCTCTCCAGGGCCCTTTCTTATTCTATGAACAGTCATTTTTAAGGGTTTTCAAAAAATATATATGTTTATTTACATACTTTGAAAGGGAGAGAGACAGACAGACAGGGATGGAGACAGAGAGAACAGGTAGGGCAGGGAGGGAGAGGGGGAAAGAGAGAATCCCAAGCAGGCTCTATACCGTCAGCACAGAGCCTGACATGGGGCTTGAATCCAAGAACCGTGAGATCACAACCTGAGCTGAAACCAAGCATGAGATGCTTAACCAACTGACCCACATGGGTGCCCCTGAACAAATTTTTTAAATCAACTTCTGATTTATATGTTTCTCAGATCACTCCTTATTCCCGGAAGTAATGAGATTGACTCTTCGGTGGGTTTTTTTTACTCGATTTACTGGGCTCACAGGAGAACCCTTCCAAGCTTTGGGCATTTTTTTTTCCTTGTCTTTTTGAAATCTAGCAATGCCATATTGGACTCACGTACCAACCTTCACATTTCATTTGCTTCTCTAGTTTTCTCTTTTTTTGTCATGTTTTTT
>NW_021859271.1:0-966 GCF_006229205.1 Suricata suricatta
TTCCTGCAACTTTACTGAATTCATTAATCAGTTCTAGAAGGCTTCTGGTGGAGTCAATTGGGTTTTCCATGTAGAGTATCATGTCATCTGCGAAAAGTGAAAGTTTGACTTCTTCTTTGCCAGTTCTGATGCCTTTTATTTCCTTTTGTTGTCTGATTGCTGATGCTAGGACTTCCAGCACCATGTTAAACAGCAGTGGTGAGAGTGGACACCCCTGTTGTGTTCCTGATCTCAGGGGGAAAGCTCTCAGTTTTTTCCCATTGAGGATGATATTGGCTGTGGGCCTTTCATAAACTGCTTTTATAATGTTGAGGTAAGTTCCTTCTATTCCGACTTTCTCAAGGGTTTTTATTAAGAAAAGGTGCTGTGTTTTGTCAAATGCTTTTTCTGCATTTATCGACAGGATCATATGGTTTTTTTTTTCCCTTCTTTTGTAAATGTGATGGATCACATTGATGGATTTGCAAATCTTGAACCTGCCCTGTAACCCAGGAATGAATCCCACTTAATCATGATGGATAATTCTTTTTATATGCTGCTGAATTCAATTTGCTAGTATCTTGTTGAGTATATTTGCATCTGTATTCATTAAGGATATTGGTCTGTAGTTCTCTTTTTTTCCTGGGTCTTTGTCTGGTTTGGGGATCAAGGTGATGCTGGCTTCATAGAATGAGTTTGGAAGTTTTCCTTCTATTTCTATTTTTTGGAATAGTTTGAGAAGAATGGATATGAGCTCTGCTTTAAATGTCTGGTAGAATTTCCCTGGAAAGCCATCTGGCCCTGGGCTCTTATTTGTTGGGAGATTTTTGATAATGGATTCGATTTCTTCACTGGTTATTGGTCTATTCAGGCTTTCTATTTCTTCCAGTTTGAATTTGGGCAGTGCATGTGCATGTAGGAATTTTTCCATTTCTTCTGTATTGTTAGTTTGCTGGCATATAATTTTTCATAGTAATCTCTGATGGG
>NW_021859272.1:0-966 GCF_006229205.1 Suricata suricatta
CCACAACTGAATGAATCACAGAGAATACTGGGAGTCTCTGGTTTCTATTCAAGAAACGACAGGAGCAGGGACTGCTGAGCTGGTGGGAACCACCAGGTCTTTTGGTCCAGAAATGACTTGGTCAATTCTGATTTCTTTCAGCAAGTACTAAGTAGACACAATGCTAGCATTAGGGACACTGTGCAACAAGACATGGGCTCAGCCATCAGGGAGCTTAGAATCAGGGCTAAAAATTGGATCCCTACAAAGTTCACTCCAAATTTTTCTCACCACAACAAACAGGAAAGCACCAACTCTTTGTAGAATTCAAGCTGTGCCCAAAGCCATACTCTGCTCTGGATTCCTGGAGAGAAAGCTCAAGATCCCTCCAAGGAGGATGTCTCAGATGGCTAGAGAGCAGATGACTTTGCCTTGACAAACCCCAGATATCAAGAGAGGGGGAGCAGGCACAGGACTGCAGCCACAGAAGCGCAGGACCTGTGTGCACCCCCCCTGGCCCCCCCCTCATGAGGCTGCTCCTGCTAGGGATGAGGACTCTCAGTTCCTCAGCCTCTCACCTCTGTAGCTAGTGGAAATGGTGGCCAAGGTTTACAAAAATGGAATGTAAGGATCTGGGGAGTAAATACAGACAGCCATAATGGACAGAAAAACATAAAGATAAAGATTTAACTAAGATAATGGTTAAGTTAATTATGATGTATGCATATATTCACAAACACAAATATAATATGTTGCTTAAGTTTACTGTTACATTAAGCAGTTCAAAGACATATAATGCCACCCTAACTTTTAGTAATCTATATATGCATATATGTCCACAAGGACATACATTATTAATACTCTTGACCTATTGGAAATGACACTGATGTTAATATTCTTTCTTCTCAACAATAGTTTGTAAAAATTTTTTATGAACTTTTTAAATTTAAATTTTAGTTAAAATGCAGTGATCATTAGTTTCAAAAG
>NW_021859273.1:0-966 GCF_006229205.1 Suricata suricatta
AATAGGAAAGGTATTGGATTTGTAGATTAATTGACATTTATATCAGTGAGCCTTCTTATGAGTACACATTTCATCTCTCCTCCTTATTCAGGTCTTTCATTTTCTTCCACGAGCTGCAACATCTTGTCAAAAAACATCCTGTTTATATCTTAGTAGTTTGGTTTCTACATACTTTACAGTTGGTTGATATTCTGAATAATATACTTTTATAGTTCACTCTATCCTCCTTTGTGGTCTTTTTAGAGGGTTTATGAATTTTTATAGATTGATTTTATATGGCAATCCTGATGAACTCCTTAATTGTAATGGATTATAAATTCTATCAGATTTTTTAATGTAAATATATTATCTACACATAAAGTGATGCAGCTTATTCATTCCATTTTTATTTCTCTTCTTTTTGTCATTTTATTTTCTTGATCAACACTCAAATGCTTGAAATTTACAGAGATTTGGATTATTTACTTCCATTTTCACTTTGCTAAAGATAATTTTGTATCTGTGAATGGGTGTTGACTTTTACTGAATTATTTTTATATATCTATTGAGATCCTTGTCTAATTATTACTCATAAATATGTTAATGTTGATTTACATTAATACGTTTCTAAATGTTAAATCACTTTTCTGCTCCTTCAAAGGATCTTACTTGGTAATTTTTAAATTAGTTAATTTAACATGGTAATTTATTTACTAATGTGCTACCAGGGTTTAAATTAGAAAATAAACAATTGTTGCTCTTTTAAAACCTGATTTTGAAATGATAACAAACATACAGAAAATCATACAGATTATTAATGTACACATCTCAGCAAAATTTTAGAAAGAGAACACACTCATGCAAACACCACCCAGTTGGAGAAACAGAACATTGCCTGAAGCCCACAAGCTTCTGTGGTTTTCCACTCCATTCACTAGCCCCCTCGAGTGTCATGACTATGACTATTTTTTTAATGTTTATTTATTT
>NW_021859274.1:0-966 GCF_006229205.1 Suricata suricatta
GGGATCCTTAGGCGGAGCACACCGCCGTCCCTAGGAGCCCTAGGGGCCTTAGGAGCCTAGACTGGGCTAGCCTCCGTAGCCCCCTCACCTTTCCTAGGCAGGCCTCCTCCTCTTCCCACCCGCCGGGTCCCAGACCAAACCCCTCCCGGTGCGGGGCGAACTCCACCGAGGCGCCTATTGGCAGGTTAACTTTTATTGATTTGTTCGGACGCCCTCCACTTCCCGCGCAGGCGCAAGGCGCGCGCCGTTTGGCTCCAGGCTTGAAAGAGGCGCCCGTAGTTTCCCTTCCCGGAACCCACGGCGATTTCTGCGGGTGGCCCAAACCCCTTCCCACGGGTGGGCCGGCTTCCGGGACTCGCGACTGAAGCCCTGTGCGGCGGTGAGGGACTGGCCCCCGGCCGAGGTCCGCGTGCGCAGAGCCCGGTGCGCTCCTGTCAGCCGGCGTCTCCCGGACCAGGACGGGAGAGGACGGTATGCGGTAGTGGTCGTCCTCCTTCCCCAGGTACACCCCGTATTTGCACTCTTACGAACTTCCCGTCGGGGGAAGGCCCTTCGGGTGAGCCCCAGAGAGACCGGATGGCTTTGGGGGTGGGAGGTGGGGGAGAAACCTGCAGGCGTTTGAATGCCCGCGTGTTTCTCCCATTGGAGGAGTGCCGGCCCGCCCCTCCAAGAACCGCAGGTGTGGCCGGGGGCTGGCCCGGGTGCTAGATCCTATGAGCTCTCATTTGCAGTTCTGATGAACCCCGGCGGCTTCTTTCTGTTCTAGAGGAGACTGCTAGAGCTTTTTCCTTGTCTTCCTTTCATCCTACAAAAGGAAAGGAGGTGTTTCAAAAGCAAAACAAAAACTGCAAAATTCCCCCGTGAGATACTTTAGTGTATTTGCTGCCGCCCTGTAGCCAGGCATGGTAATTTTGAAATTGCAGCTTTATTGAGGAGGGAGACAAACAGCAAAAGCTAGAGTGAATT
>NW_021859275.1:0-1912 GCF_006229205.1 Suricata suricatta
CTCCGCCCTCCCATCCTTTGAGTTACTGAGAAGCTCAAAAAGGGACCGAGGTTCACTTACGCCCCAGGCAGCACCCCCATTCCTGCCTCTGGTGTCCCGCTGGCCCTTTTTCCAAGCCTTCAGTGTCCCCCACCTTGTGCCAGTTAATGCCCTGAGGCTGCGTCCTACAGAACCGGCTTCTCCTGGTGGTGGTCAACTCCTCATCAGGGGAAGGGAGCCGCACGGGCAGGCGCTCTGCTGTGAGGTCGGAGTTCGCATGTGAGATGGGGTGACACGTCGCATTTCCCAGACACGGCCACGGGGGCATCTGCCGCCCTCCACACTGTCTTCTGGAACCTGCCCACTTCCCACGGCACAGCGGGCTCAACGAGCCCTCCCCAAGGACCTGGGCGGGAGACACGCCGTGACCTCCAAGGTCAGCCCATGAAGGGGCGTGCTCACCCCGGGGGCCCTGCCCACGCTGCGTATCGCGTCAGACCGCACACAGGGCCGAGTACGGGCACCCGGGCACCCTGCGCTGGCGAGGGGACCATGTGTCTGGATGATTCCAGCCCAAGGCCACGGACTGACCCCACCGGCCAGCCTTTGAGCCTGCGGGGCAGGGCCCCGGGCGTCACCACACAGGGACTCCCCACCCCTGCTCGGCCCGTCCAGGCCCCTGACCCCACGGAATCGGGGAGCCGAGCAGACGGGGGCTCCGTCCCGCGGCACAGACGTGCAGCTGCACAGCTGACCTCCGGGAGCGCGTCCGGCCTGGACGCAGTCACCTCCCCCGGGCCCACGAAGGGCGAGTCTGAGGACACCCCGCGCTCAGGACTGAAACTCCGGGCACACGCGCCCTGCACACAGCCCGTCTGCCAGGCGGTTTGTCTGCCAAGCAGGAGAAACAAGAGAACAGGAGGGGATCGCAAACCCTGCCGGAGGGGGACCTGTCTTCCCCGGAAGGGTCGTTTGTGTCCAAGAGCAGCAGCACCCCCGTGGTGCAGGGGGAGATGGGGCGGGCGGAACGGCAGCTTCGGGAAGTTACCCGGAGACACGGCTGGCCCCGAGCCCGCTGGGAAATCCGCTAGCGTCTCTGTCAGAAGCGACGGTCTGCTCTGCCCTCGGCCATGACCTGGGCCCCTCTCTCTGGTAAGCAGGACGGTGTTCTCATTGGGGAAAGGACAGTCCAGACTCTGTCTCTGCCGTGTGTGCGTGTGTCCCCAGCCCCCTGGGGTTGTCCCTGTCTCCGTGTGGTGATGAAGCAGGCAGGCTCCTGAGTCCAGGTGCTGGAATACTGTGTGGCCTCCGGAAAGTAACTCACCCTCTCTGGGCCCGTTTGTTCTTCTGCAAAGAAAACAGGATGGTGGTCCCTATCTGGCTGATTTGACCGCACATCAGCACAGTGGGTCTTGGCTGATGGGGCCCTATGCACTCGCGTGCCTGCACGCCCTGCCTGCGTTTCCCGGACACGCAGCAAAGCCTCTCCGTTCGTGCCCGGCAACCGCACCCCCCCCCCGCCCCAGAGAGCAGGGGGTCAGCGTCACGACCGCCCTGAGCGAGGAGGCTGTCCTCCTCCTGGGGACAGGGGCCTGGAGGGTCGTGGAGGAGGCAGTGTGAGCCCAGTCCTGCTCCACACATCACCCCTGTCCACACCCCATCGGCCACAGCTCAGGCTGTGGGACCAGCCACGCCAGTCTGGCCACCAGAAGAGGTTCTGACTCCGCAGAGAAATGCCGCCGTCTGGACGGAAGGAAGGCACAGCGTCTCTCCGGACTCGGCCCAGGAGGCCACCCCCACGCTCACTCCGGGGCCCGGGCAGCACCAAGACCATGCTCAGCCGGCCCCCTGCTCCCCGTCCTCACGGCGCCCGCCCGCCTGCCCAGACTCCTCCGCTCGGAAGCTCCCGTCTCCCGTGCGACCTCGCACACAG
>NW_021859276.1:0-966 GCF_006229205.1 Suricata suricatta
AAAATGGTCAGCTTACAAGACACCCCTAGGGAGTCAAGGAATGGGAATAGTTGTATCAAAAGTGTCCTGGGCCTCTGATGCTAGGCTGACCTATCCTATCCCTTAGCTCCTTCATCCCTGTGCCAGCCCTGTGCTGGGGTCTGGTGTGTCCCCAACATTCATGGGACACTGACTGGGTGAAAGGCCCTGCTGTAAGCCGTTTACATGCATTTATTCACTCAGTCCCTATAGGGGCTCTGTGGGGTTGTGTGGTCACAGACAGACAAGGACACCTGGCCCAGTGCAGGGATGATTCATCAGAGGTTATAGAGTCAGGGAGGCAGTGTTGGTTGGGAACCTTGTCAGTAGGATCAGCCACTCTGTCAGTTGCTGCATGTGGACACTCAAGAGTCACCTAACCCCCACATCTGGGGCTTTCTGGACCTCGTCTCTAATATTCAGACCCCTGACCGCTGTGTGATTGGTTATCACCATACACATATGGGACACAGAGGACCTGAGAGACACCGAGCCTATCCCAGGATCAGACAGTTCTGGGAGGGGACCCAGGGGTCACTGAGGGTCTGTCCTCTCACACGGCTCACTGTGTCCCCCTAACATCCTGCCAAGGCTGGTGTGATGATCCACGTTCTACGGGTGAGGATCGGAGTCCAGCTAAGGGAGCCAGGTCTTAACCATGAAGCAACATCTGGATTTAGGGCCAACACCTTTGTGCCAGGTGACACAGAGCACCTCAGTTCCTCCCAGCTGTCCTAAAAGGAGTCCATGAAAATGACCATTTTACAGATGAGGGGTCTGAATCTGAGAGAAACAAGGGGCTGCTCCTCTCCCCTCACTGCATCCCAGGAGGATTTCTGGTGGCCTCCAGCCTTCTTGTCACAGCAGAACAAGAGCTCCATCTTCTGGAGCCAATAGTGACTGCTACCGTCCTGTTCCCTCTGGGAGTCTCCACTGCAAGCCGTTCTG
>NW_021859277.1:0-966 GCF_006229205.1 Suricata suricatta
GCTGAAAAGCCTGGGCCACGATTAAGCCCCTATCTTCTGTGGGTGGGGCTTAAACATCAGGAGTCGGGAACACTCTTCAGGTGATTCCAATATGTGGCCATGTTTGGGAACCACTAGTTTAAACAAAAATGTCACTGACAAACAATGGGTAAAAATAAAAGTAATGCCTTCACACAAATATGCGAGCCATTTGTCAGAGGTACTCACTGTTTGCGTATCAAGAAATCAACACGTGAAAATGTCAAAATCCTATTTCATTTTCTTTTACACCTGAGGCATCTGATAAATATGTCAGTATCAGAAACGTTACTCCGAAATAATTCAGAATTCCAAAAACCAGCAGAAGGCTGACATTTCTCTTAAAAGCAGAGCCTGTGACTTCCCTATGTTTAAATGAGGCACTCTTCCTTCTGTCACCTCTGTCCCTCCTATGATCTCAGTCCTCCCTCCCCCAAGGGCTTTGAAAATACCAACAGGAAAACACCTCAGAGCCTATGTCAGCCACTGCCACTCACAGGACATTCCAACAGCAAGAGACAACTGAGGGACACTGCTAGCCAGGGCCTTGCGGTGACTTAGGTAATCCTGGGCCCCCAAATCGGACTGCGTCCAGTGTGGGCTTTGTGTCACCAGCTCACGCCAGAGAACCGGCGACCTCTGAAAGGTGTGAAAGGTGGTGGCCACACACAAGGACAAGACGTTCGCGAGAGAGTCCGAGAAGCCACGGAAGCACGTATTCGCACCTGGGTGACGGGTCCCGTGGAAGCGCAGCTTGACCCGTAGCCACCAGGGCGGTGACCTCTCCGCGGGAAGGCGAGCGAGCACGCCCTTTACCTTTACCGCTGCCGGGACTCGGCTCGGCTCCCCCTGCTCCCTCGCGGATCTGCAAGGCCCACGGTTGATTTCCCATTCAGGAAATAGGCAACGAGGCCCAGCTACGGGCCGCCACGCGATTGACTCGTGGAT
>NW_021859278.1:0-966 GCF_006229205.1 Suricata suricatta
CCTCGACAGCATCTATAGTCTCTTGATTTGTTCATTTTAGCCACTGCTTATCTAAAGTCTTAAATTAACAGAATAATGTCCTTTTCCCCATAATGGATTCAGTATTTTTGTTGAACAGTATGCCCTGTTTTGGACAACTCTCTAATTGGCAAGGAATATACCTGGTCCATTATGTTTGAGTCTGTTCTTGTGGTACATGCCCCTAGAGGTGGTGAGGGCATTCAGTACTGCACATAGCCAAAATGGTTTTTTTAAATTAAATTATTTTTAATGTTTATTTTCGAGAGAGAGATAGAGTGGGGAGGGGCAGAGAGAGAGGGAGACACAGAATCCGAAGAAGGCTTCAGGGTCTGAGCTGCCAGCACAGAGCCCGATGCAGGTCTCGAACTCACAAACCTCGCAAACTTATGACCTGAGCTGAAGTCAGACACTTAACCAATTGAGCCATCCAGGCACCCCATAGCCAAAATGTTAATAACCTAATTATGTACTCAGTGGTGGGGCTACAGTCATCAGCACTCAAAATGGTCCAGATGATCCCATCCACAAACATATGTGGACTTATCTACTATGGGTAACTACACCTTCCTCAAAACCACCAAAAGTCACTCCTACCCCTTTGAGGACCTAAAATTATTGTCATTGGGGTACCAGTATACAAAGGCCCCCATGAAAGTCTGAATTCCACCTCCCTCTTTCATTCTATTCTCACAGGGTCATAGAGCCTCTAGTTTCAAGTACAAACTCCGAGACCTTGGCCTCATCAATAACTGTGCTGTAGGCATGAGTCTACTATGCTCCTTCATCAAACATATACACCAGCTAGGTTGCATGAGGCTCCCCTGGCTCCCATCACACTTGTCTTTCACTTTCAGAGAAGGACTTCATCTCAGCAGTTTTGTTTTCAGCAACACCATCAGTGGTTTCACACTAAGTGAAAACACATTTTATTTGAGGCATACAGGC
>NW_021859279.1:0-966 GCF_006229205.1 Suricata suricatta
GCTGAAAAGCCTGGGCCACGATTAAGCCCCTATCTTCTGTGGGTGGGGCTTAAACATCAGGAGTCGGGAACACTCTTCAGGTGATTCCAATATGTGGTCATGTTTGGGAACCACTAGTTTAAACAAAAATGTCACTGACAAACAATGGGTAAAAATAAAAGTAATGCCTTCACACAAATACGCGAGCCATTTGTCAGAGGTACTCACTGTTTGCGTATCAAGAAATCAACACGTGAAAATGTCAAAATCCTATTTCATTTTCTTTTACACCTGAGGCATCTGATAAATATGTCAGTATCAGAAACGTTACTCCGAAATAATTCAGAATTCCAAAAACCAGCAGAAGGCTGACATTTCTCTTAAAAGCAGAGCCTGTGACTTCCCTATGTTTAAATGAGGCACTCTTCCTTCTGTCACCTCTGTCCCTCCTATGATCTCAATCCTCCCTCCCCCAAGGGCTTTGAAAATACCAACAGGAAAACACCTCAGAGCCTATGTCAGCCACTGCCACTCACAGGACATTCCAACAGCAAGAGACAACTGAGGGACACTGCTAGCCAGGGCCTTGCGGTGACTTAGGTAATCCTGGGCCCCCAAATCGGACTGCGTCCAGTGTGGGCTTTGTGTCACCAGCTCACGCCAGAGAACCGGCGACCTCTGAAAGGTGTGAAAGGTGGTGGCCACACACAAGGACAAGACGTTCGCGAGAGAGTCCGAGAAGCCACGGAAGCACGTATTCGCACCTGGGTGACGGGTCCCGTGGAAGTGCAGCTTGACCCGTAGCCACCAGGGCGGTGACCTCTCCGCGGGAAGGCGAGCGAGCACGCCCTTTACCTTTACCGCTGCCGGGACTCGGCTCGGCTCCCCCTGCTCCCTCGCGGATCTGCAAGGCCCACGGTTGATTTCCCATTCAGGAAATAGGCAACGAGGCCCAGCTACGGGCCGCCACGCGATTGACTCGTGGAT
>NW_021859280.1:0-966 GCF_006229205.1 Suricata suricatta
GGTTATGGGTTGAATTATGCCCTCACCATCATCCCCCAAAATTCCTTCCTGACATTCAGTACCTCGGAATGTGTCCTTATTTGGAAACAGCATCATTGCAGATGTGATTAGTCAAGGGGCAGTCATACTGGAGTAGAGTGGGACCCTAATCCAGTGACTGGTATCCATATAAAAAGGGGGAATTTGGAGCCTGACACGGATGTGTACAGGGAGAATGCCGTACAATGGGGAGGTGGAGATGGGGGGGAGGCATCCATATGCCCGGAGTGCCACAGACTGCCAGCACACACCAGACCCGGCCCAGAACCATAGGGCAGATGCTCCCTCACAACCTTCAGAGGAACTCAACCCTGCCGACACACTGATCTTGGACTTCTAGCCTCCATAACTGTGAGGCAATAAATGTTCATCATTTGAGCCACCATGTCTGTGGCACTTTGTTATGACAGCCCTAGCAAGTGAATACACTTATTTAACCAGTTCCTTAGGAAGGATTAAAACTAACTACCAGAATACTGCTGTACAGAATTCGTAATAATTGTATTCATATAACTCATATATGGATAAGTAGATGGAAGAAGGAAAAAGAAATAGGCAAATAGGTTTTAATTATTTTTAATTGTTTTATCTCTACATGTGTATGTCTACCCATCTACTTAATCTCCCTCCATAATTAACTACATAGGCAACTGCCCACCAATCTTATCCCATGTAGAGGCATTAGTCACTCTCAGTGTCCTCTCCCTGGTGCTGTAGTACATTCCAAAACGTGTTAGAGATATTTGCTTCCCGGATTCTGCTGACCAGATAAATGGTGCCTCTCACGGACCATACAGTAGCCACACTCCTGCTGGGGGTGGTACAAGTCACATCCAGGGAATTAAACAACTGTCTCCTGCGAAACCACTATGTACAGGGCTCAGGGGGAGGCACTTGGGGACAACACATACATTAAAAACTATTAAG
>NW_021859281.1:0-966 GCF_006229205.1 Suricata suricatta
CCTCGACAGCATCTATAGTCTCTTGATTTGTTCATTTTAGCCACTGCTTATCTAAAGTCTTAAATTAACAGAATAATGTCCTTTTCCCCATAGTGGTTTCAGTATTTTTGTTGAACAGTATGCCCTGTTTTGGACAACTCTCTAATTGGCAAGGAATATACCTGGTCCATTATGTTTGAGTCTGTTCTTGTGGTACATGCCCCTAGAGGTGGTGAGGGCATTCAGTACTGCACATAGCCAAAATGGTTTTTTTAAATTAAATTATTTTTAATGTTTATTTTCGAGAGAGAGATAGAGTGGGGAGGGGCAGAGAGAGAGGGAGACACAGAATCCGAAGAAGGCTTCAGGGTCTGAGCTGCCAGCACAGAGCCCGATGCAGGTCTCGAACTCACAAACCTCGCAAACTTATGACCTGAGCTGAAGTCAGACACTTAACCAATTGAGCCATCCAGGCACGCCATAGCCAAAATGTTAATAACCTAATTATGTGCTCAGTGGTGGGGCTACAGTCATCAGCACTCAAAATGGTCCAGATGATCCCATCCACAAACATATGTGGACTTATCTACTATGGGTAACTACACCTTCCTCAAAACCACCAAAAGTCACTCCTACCCCTTTGAGGACCTAAAATTATTGTCATTGGGGTACCAGTATACAAAGGCCCCCATGAAAGTCTGAATTCCACCTCCCTCTTTCATTCTATTCTCACAGGGTCATAGAGCCTCTAGTTTCAAGTACAAACTCCGAGACCTTGGCCTCATCACTAACTGTGCTGTAGGCATGAGTCTACTATGCTCCTTCATCAAACATATACACCAGCTAGGTTGCATGAGGCTCCCCTGGCTCCCATCACACTTGTCTTTCACTTTCAGAGAAGGACTTCATCTCAGCAGTTTTGTTTTCAGCAACACCATCAGTGGTTTCACACTAAGTGAAAACACATTTTATTTGAGGCATACAGGC